>NC_090930.1:536627074-536930105 GCF_040938575.1 Ambystoma mexicanum
CTAAGACTATCCCTGTCTGATTACCCCATCTATCATGTCAGCCAAAGCTCGGTGTGAGTGTCTGTCCTAATTCCCCATTGGCTTATTGTCTTATTCAGATCAATACTCCCCTCTTGCCATCTGCAAGCTTCCCACTCTGCAACCAGCCAGTCAGTCAGGGCCTCTCCTTGGCCTCTCTCTGCCAGTCTCCCTGCCAGATCGATCTACATCAGCTCTCATCAGAATGCTTCCCCAATGCTTCCTCTCTCAGGGAGCAGATTCATCCAAAAACGTCCTCGATCTCAGAGTCACCTCCATCTACATCTCCAACTAGAAACTCCCAAAGCCTCACCTCTGGATATACTATTTAATGACGCACATACATCTCTAGGGTTACATGTCTCTCTAAGCTAAAATGCACTCTCTTTCTATCTGTCAGCATTTCTAAATCCGAGCAGTGCCTGTAAGTCTATGATGCACTGCGTTGTACTGCTCAATTACTGCGTGTTCTTGTCATCGTGACATTTGTACATCATATCTTGTTCATGCTATCTGTGCTACGTGTTACCATAACATCTCTCATATTCCTCTAGTCACTCCATTGAAATACCTCTTTCTTGCATGTCTCTCTGTGCAAAGCTCCTCGCTCTCTTGCCGCCTGGCCCCCACCTTCTCTGTCTCCAAACACCAGCCAGGCAGGCCTGATAAGCCAGCCCTTCTCCGTTCTCCACTTGGACAAGAGTCACGTTATCTGTGTCTGAACAGCCAAACTGTTTACGCATTCCAATCTTTCACAGAGTACCATAAAACTTTGCACAGAACCAAGTGGCGCTTCTGTTCTGTCTCAATGTAATGGCTTCAAAACCATAGGCCTCATGCTTTCTATTCTCGAATGTAGTGCCTAATGCATTCACTCATTCCAAGCACTATCTATAATGCAGACTCAATGCATCCTCTAAGTGCACACTAATGCGTGTCTCTAATGCATACATAATACATATAACATATCTCTACATGTCTCTACATATCTCTACAAATATAACATGTGTCTCTACATGGCACTTCAAGGCACTTCAAATATAACAGGCCTCTTTCTATAGCAATTGCAAATGGCTACATATATGTGGATAATGGATAACTAATCAGGATGCAATTATGGATAACTAGATCCCTAAATAGGTCACTGTTTACTAATGATTCACTCCAATGAGTAACTAGATTAGTAATGTATTTCTAATGATAACACTACAATGTTTCTCCATAATATCTAGTTTCACAAGTTAGCTCATGAAAACTTTGATTACCTTAAGAACAATTTTGGCCATGGACATGGCCATGACAAAGGCTGGGTCACTGGCTAGCACTAAATGCCATAGCTAGTGGTCAGTAAGTGTTCAAAAATACCAATGTGCATGGTTAAAAGCCATGCCTAGAAGCCTGTCACTGTGTTAAAATATACAGTGGGCAACGTTGAAAGTTGTAGTCAGTGGCCATTGTTAAAGGCCATTGCTAGTGCCCATCAATATGTCAGAATATACAGTTGGCACAACCAAAAGCCGTGGCCACTGACTAGTATTGTGTTGAAAAGCATGGCTAGCGGCTGGTTAGTGTGTATAATATACAGTGGGCATGGACGAAGGCCATAGCTAGTGGCTGGTTAGCATTGTGTAATACATAGTGGGCACGCGGAAAGGCCATCGCTTATTGCATTTATTTACATTAAAATGTACACTGGACATGGGCAAAAGATGTACAGACTGCTCAATGTCAAAGGTCATGGCTTTTGGCCCGTTTATATGTTAGAATATATAGTGGATACAGTCAAATATTGTGACCACTAGCCAGTAATGTGCTTAAGTCTATGGCTAGTGCCTGTTCAGTGCATATAATATACAATGGACACTGTTGAAAGCTGCATCCACTGGTAAAGGCCAAAATCTATGGTTGGTAGCTTGTTAGTGTTTTAAAATATTCAGTGCACATGGGTGAAGGTTGTGACCACTGTCCATAACTGAAGGCCATGGCTAGTACCCATTCAAGAGTTAAAATATAGTTGGCCATACACACTGACCATGGCTGAAGGCCATGCTTAATGCCAGTTACTGTTGGAATGTAAGAAGTGAGGTCATCAGTGATGTGATCTGTGATGTCATCATTGTAGTTATAGTCTGCGCAACAGGGGGTGCAAAGTTAAGGTAACTTTAGCTGAATTACCAGGGTTTTGTTGCATTAGGTTCTCATCTGAACGTCCCTGGCACTAAAGTTTTTTCCTTGAATTGCACGGGTTTTGTTACAAGGTATTGCACACCTTAACTTCCCTGTAGCTAAAGTTCTTACATTGAATTTCAAGGGTTTTGTTATTCCATACACAAAGTTTCATATTTTTAAATATTATTATTTGTAGCCGCAGCTACAGCATTAGCCAATGAATTGCAGGACTTTATGTGCGAAGCTAACACGAGCAACGACTGGAGTGCTTTAATTCGCAGCTAAACTACTGCCCCCCTTAACAGTGTAACCACAGAAACAAGCAAACAATAGGGAGATTTGAATGACTGAAACTGCAAAAAGTAAATTATAGTAGATATTGTAATATATTTTTGCAGTCTGTCTTCTATTTTATCTATTTTTGAAACTTAAAAAGTGACCCTTAAAAGGGTCATTTCGGTGGACAGAAAGAGAGTGATGGAATAGGGGAGGAAAACACATAAAAATGAAACATATAACAAAGAGAATTAAAATAAAAAGCAACCAATACATATATATTTATTTTATTTTATTTTATTTTAAGAAACAAGGGGGTGTAAACTGCCACTGAAAACAAGAAATAAGAACTACAGGTAATCAGGTATTCAGCGATTAACTTCTACCATTCCTCAAATGTTGCACCTTCCTTGACTACCCATTAAAGACATCATATAACAATTACTTGCATCATTGAAAGATCTGGAGTTGGTACAACAGGAGTCTGTGCAATTGACACCACTGCTGAAGTTGATTATGCACAACCACAGCTCATAGCTACAGTAAAGATATAAGACCATATATAAGCAAAAAGGACTGCAGCCAGTATGATCCAGACCATCTCATGCAATTTCCAATACACATCATGCAGTCATTCCAGAAGATTTGTACCAAATAATTAATCATAATTGATGCTCCCAAGCTTCGTATCCCACATTCTTTTTTTGTTTTTCAGTTCTGAAATGCTGCAGAGTCTTCAAATTAATAAAAACATTATTAGTACCCCGGGATCAAGTGGATGAAGACTTCCGGCAGATACGTTGCATATGAAAGAAAAGAACCTGTGAAGGCCTCACGCTAATACAAGTGGTACTGATGGACATACAGCACGTCTGTAGACATTTCATGAAAAGCCTCCTCTCTGAACGTCTCTACCATTTCTAATAACTCTTCAAATAGAGTGCTCCAGTGCTACCAGTGTTGGAATACTCTGGCTGTTGCTAACAGCACCTTTAATGGGTGGAGGTTAATTTTGCATAACCACTGCTGACAGCTACAAAAAACATATCAAACCACATATAAGCCAAAACAGACTGCAGCCCAGTATGGTCCAGACCATCTCATGCAATTTCCAATACACATCATCCCAATAGACTCCCACCAAATGCTTTATCATAATTGATGTTCCCAAGCGTCATCCCACATCTTTTTTTTTTTTTCTCAGTTCTGAAATGCTGGTGTGCCTTCACTGAATAAATACACTATTAGTACCTCAGGATGAAGTGTATGAAAACCTCTGACAGATGCATTACATCAGAAAGAAAAGATCCTATGAAGGCCTCTCGCTCATCCAAGTGCTACTTCTGGAGATTGGAGCACCACATCTGTAAACACCTCATGAAAAACCCCCTCTCATAACCTCTATAGCATTTCTAATAACTCTTCAAATAGAGTGTTCCAGTGCTGCCAGGGTTTGCAGACTCTGCTTGTTGCTGGCAGCACCTTTTATTGGGGAGGTTGATTCTGCACAACCACTGCTCACAGCTTCAGTAAAGACACAACACCACATATAAGCCAAAAAAGACTGCCCTCCAGTATGGGCCAGAACATCTTGTGCAATTTCCAAAACACATCGTCCACATCATCCCTGGAATCTCGCCCCACATGATTTATTATGATTGATGTTCCCAAGCGTTCAGACAAAACATTAGAAAGGCCACGTGTTAGTGTTCTCATGACCAATGTACACATGTTGAAATGTCCGACAGGTGACCAAAATATGAAATAACAATAATGACAACTCTGAAAAGACAATGCCACAAAAAATTAAGCCACATCTCTAGAATTTTTTGTCAACACTGCAAATGTTTGAAATCTCTAGCTGTTGCTAGCAGCACCTTTAATAGGTGCAGGTTGATTATGCACAACCACAGCTCACAGCTACAGTAAATATATAAGACCACTTATAAGTAAATAAAGACTGCAGCCCAGTATGGCCCAGACCATCTTGTCCAATTTTCAATACACATAATCCACATCGTTCAAGAAGACTGGCACCAAATTACTGATCATGATTAATATTTCCAAGCTTTGAGACAGAACATTTGAAGTCCCATGGCATAGAGCTTTGTTGCAGAATGTGCAAAGTACCTCCTCTGCCTCTTTCATGGAAAAATGTTTATTAACTTTAAAGAAGCGCCAACTCTCAGCAGTGCTATTCATGTGAGTTGCCTTCTTCCTTAATGGCAATGAATTCAGAACCAAATGATAACATCATCACTTCTGGTACTACCGTGATCGGACATGTTGAAATGTCCAACCAGGTATGAATATGTAAAACAATAAAAATTACAACCTGAAAAGGACAATGGGCCTCATTAGGACCCTGCCAGTCTGGAAACAAGGGTGCCAGTAAGCTCACCAGCACCCTTGTTTCTGGACCAGCATATTACAGGTCTGCCTACCGGAGCCGCCACGCCTGACAAGTCTGACCCTGCTGGGCACAGCAGCCACGTTAGGCAAACCCGTCATGGTAGCACCGGCACCGTTAGCAACGGCGCCGGTGCTTCTGTGTCCCCACTTCCACAGAGTCCTATGGGAATGGGGATTAACACATTTACCAGTACCTGACTTCGCGGCCGCCGGACTCGTAATGAGCCGGTGGCACCAGGAAGTCAGGTGGCAGTAAATTTGTACGGGTCCGGTGGCAACCCGCTGATAGCACAGGAAGGGTTACCGGCGGACCTGCAATGGGCCCCAATGGATCATGGTTTTCAGAAATGAAACAACCTCCATCGTGATCCTGTAATGCCACATGGGAGATATAACTATAATTTTTGAAGAAGGGGGAAACCCCTTCTACGTCAAATTTTAAAATAACCACAGCACAGAATAACCCCAAACCACGCATGGATCGCGAGTCCACGCTTGGTGCCCAAGTTGTTTCAGACCTGATTCAAATCCATCCAGCAGTTTGTGCTGTGTGCTTTGGCAAAAATTGACCCTTTTTTCCATGGGAAAATAAATGGGAAGAAGGCCGCACTTTGGCAAAAAAAAATTCTATTGATGCTTAATAACTTTTTGATTTTTTAACAAATCTTTACAAAACTTTGCAGTCGGGGGGGGCTGCAGACTTTTAATCGCTTTTGAAATTTTGGCCAAATCCATTACTCGAATCAAAAGTTACTAACAATAAAATTTTGAGGGGTTCCTATGTGTCCCCGTCTCACCTTACCTACAGGGTGGCTAATACCACCCTATAATAAAGTAGCCTAGGTTATCGGAAAATGAAACACAGTAAAATGCTATTTGCAGGTAAAAAAAATATAAATGCCAATAGGGTAAAGGTGGGGGGTTTCGCTAGAAAGCACTGAGTGAGATTTGGGAGTTGGAGGGGGTCCAGGGACTGAGTTTGCAACACAAAGTTTTCTGTATCCTCGGCTATACCTGCGAGTAGCAGACTTCTGAAAGCAAACTGCGCCACAGAATCAGGTGTGCTCTGGGGTGAAAGGGAGAGGGCAGGGAAGGTGAGGAGGCCATCTGGGGAGTGGGGGAAGCTAAGCTAGCACAGATGCGGGGGCACATGGTGAGGTGCAGGGGGGGAAGTATTTTTTGGACCGTGTTGTCTATATTCACACCTATATCCGAGGCTACAAAAGACTACAGATAGTCGAGGGTATGTGTAGTATGGTAGTTGTGGCTTTATAGTTTGGGGTGTCAGTGTTTTATATTTATTTGAAAGTACTTTGTTTAGGTACAGTGACGTTGGGGGTGAAAAATCACTGGCCTGGCCAAAGGCCATGTTTATGGCCTGGTAGGTATTAGTGAGTCTCTTTTACTTTGGATGTGTGTTTTCAGACTTTTGAGAATGTGAGACTTAGGAGAAAGATAGAAGAAAAAAGATTAACAAAATTTATATAAAAAGGAGAAGTTGTAGTCTTCTTTTAGATGTGCCATACAATGTATTTTAGGTTGTGTATTTTCACTTATTGTATTATGTTGTGTGGGTGTGCAATGTTTGCCTATCTAGTTTACTGTTATGTACTTTTTTCATGATCCTTATTTTGCAGTTACTTGACATAAGTGCATGAGTAGTGTTGTTCTGTATACTTCATTTACGTTGGATTGTACTATGAAACTTGAAGTCCTTCCCCCCTTTAGCTGACTTGGTGCATCTGCGTCTATGGTAAAAGTCAATGACTGTAGGCTCCTCCTCGTCCCTCTAGTTTCTCTTCCTCTACCTCCCTCTCCAGCACTATCAGAAATATCGCCAGGCCTAGTACGTTAGTTGCCTGTCTGTTCCCATTCCCTTCCGACCCAACTCGTCCCTTCATTTCTGTGTCTTAGCTCTTGCACTATCTGAAATGTCGCCAGGCCGAGTACAATATTTTCAAATTCTTATTGTACAAGGCCATGTAGGAATGTTTACTGTTTGTATTTTCCCAGATTCCCTCCCTTGCCTTGAAGCGTGTTGAAACACATTGTGTATAGGCGCTATACAAATAAACTATCATATCATATAATAACAAATATTTTTGGGTTATAATTTATTGTATTTGTGTATTTATGTATGATGAGTAGTCCTTAAATGGACTGTTTTGCGTTACATTGAGTGTTGAACTTTAGCACAGAAGGACTACTGTTTTGATGTTCTCAAGGAACACTGCATTTCCTTCATCGGTTAGGTGTACTCCGTCATGTCTATAGAAATTGGCCATGTCGAACTGTATGTTGTTGTTCGCAATCCATAATTGCTTGTGGTCGGTCATCAATGCTGAAACTGCTTTATTTACATTTCTCCAGGATTTCTCAATTTTACCATTAAATCTAGTGGTCCACTTCCATGTTTGCCACTGAGTGAGATTGGAAAAGATAAAGATGGTCTAAGGAAATAGTTCCATTAGTTTTCCCATGTCTTGTTTCATCATTAAAGTAAGAATCACTTCTCGTACATTCCCCAAATCATTACCTGCACAATGAATTAGTATGACGTCTGGGTGTCCTGTACTTCTCAGACTTAATTTGGGAAAAACCTGGAAGCAATGCATTCCCTGCAATCCAAACCATTTAATGGTAAAATCTCTCAGACCTAGGTCCAAGTTAATATTTAGTTTCACACAAAAAGCCAGCAACCAAAACAGCCAAATGTCTCCAATCAGCCACACAGTTTTCAATTCAGCTATGATATCTGCATTATTTCTCTGTTTCCAGGAAAATGATTCCTAGTTTGAATTTCTATTAGTTTGTATGAGCAGTATATGCATGACGTGTGTGTGCTGTACTTTCAAATTGGTCGATGGTGCTACACCTCCCCCAGGGTAGCCACTGGTATATTAGAGCAAGTGACACGTTGTGCGTTTGTGTATGTGTGGTAGCCGCGACTACCCGGAATTTTGGGTGGGGTGGCATCTTATATGTATTGAGTGTTTTGTGGAATTACAAGAGACTATGGGAGTGGAGGACTATGAGGAGTGTAGGGGGGCTGGTAGGTATGTTGGGACAGTTTTGGGAGTTTTTTGCAGTGGAAATGCATTTTTTAATTCAACATTTTTGCAAATAGCCATGGCTACCAGCAGGCGTGTAGGTGGGGCTCTTGTATAGTCACATCTATAAAAAGCATGTGCGTAGGCGCTTCGATACTATAGTTTCTTCCATCATGGATGGCGCCACAGGAATATTTAAAGCTGCGTCTATAAATATACATTTTCTGTGCAATAATCATATCTTCTTGTACATGATACAATACATCATTTTATTTGTGTGTGTTATTTTATGTACTTAGTTGTTCACTTATTTGATTTGAATGTTTGAAAGCCAATTTAGTTTGATTTGGGGCGTGCAGGAACATGTGCGTGTAGCAGCGGGTACCCATCAAGATCTGTATCAGCGTTGAATAGCCGCAGCTATGAAAGATGCTAGGTGGGTTTGTGTCAGTGTCATTGTTTGATATTGGTTGTTATTACTTTTGCATTTGTGTAGGGCTTAGTGATAGGTTGTGCTGAACATTTGTCAGCCATCTTAGTAGTTTTATTAGTATATAGCCCTCTTTTTTGGTATAAAAGCCAAAGTTTTCTGCAGTTTTGTCCTTTTGATTCCTGAACTCTGACTGTGCACATGGCAAGAATGTGGCTGATGTGAAAGTAAGTGTTACTCTTTATTTACAGGTTTGAAGGTTTACTTGCAATGTTGTGTGTGTTAGTTGTAATGACCATTGCTAGCGTTCATTATTATTTTCTTAATTTCCTGTTTTTGAGTGGCAAGTAGTATTTATATTGTATTTTTTAAATTTGAAAAATGTTGACATGTAGCTTTTGTATTTGTTATCAAGGCTGATGGTTTCTTTGACTGCACCTCTTGTTCTTCTAATGTATTTTGAGCTATGCATTACTTGTAGGTGTTTTGAGTGTTTTGTGAGGTAATTCAATTGGTGGTGTTGTGGAAGTTCATTTTTGTAATGTGCTTATTTTTGTATTTTCTTGTAGCTGAATTGATATCATCCCAGTGGATTTGCACTATATGTTGTACAGTTAACTCCCATGAAAGGGCAACCAATATTCAAAATATAGTGGTACTGTTGGAGATGGAAGCAGCAGATGTATGGAAAGCTTTCTTAGTGATCTTTCCAGCCTTTCTAATGATTCTACATCGTTTACACATGATTTGCATCATGGAAATATTGGGAGTGGGTAAAAGAGGAGTCTGTGCATTTGATACCTTGTAGACCTTGTTGCATTAGTGGATGGAGGTGCTACAGGTGGTGCTGATCTGTCTATGTAAGGAATGAGCCCATGCATTTTTCTTTTATGATGGATTAATCATTATGATGTTCCGAGACTTTGCGATGGAGAATTAGAAGGTCCACGGTGAATTTAATTTATTGTAGAAGATGAAGAGTATCTCCTCTGCCACTTTTTTGCAGCGTTCCTTGATTTTGAAGAAGTGGCAACTGTCTGCTGTTTTTTTCATTCATGTAGATTGTTGGTCCGCATGATAACATTGTCAGTACTTGTGCTCTCATGTTCAGACATGTTGGAATATTGCAATAGGGAGCAAAATATAAAGCAATGAAAATAACAACATGAAAAAGACAATGCTGCCAAAAATGAAAAAGTAAAAAAAAGTAGTTTGATAAACTATATTTGTTTGATGACTTGTTCTCCAAGTTTATTTAACCTACCCTATTGTCTCTTGTTCTCCAAGTTTACTTATCCTACCTTATTTTCTCTTGTTCTCCAAGTTTTCTTAACCTTCTCATAATTCCTTCTGCATACTACCAGTATAATCTTCTTTGTTTACAGTTTATATATCCTTGTTTGTTTTTTGTAGTGGTGTTTTCTTATAGTTTTTTCATATTGTTGTATGTTTCATTTTTTTTCCCAATGATTAGTATGTGCAAAGAGAACAACAGTGTACCATGCACTAAATTTGTATCTGTTATATATTGCATGTGATGCACTGCATATAAAATATGAGGTTCATAAACATGTGTGTGCTCAATTGTGTTTATTAAAGTGTGTGTCATTGAACTGATTCTGTTTTCTTTTTTTCAGATGGAAGGATATCATAATTCTTTTTAAACATAGATGTAGAGCGGCAGCTAGGATCCAGCCCAATGAGACATAGGAAGTTGGAGACATGGGTAACTGCAGCAAAGACTGGGGGGGTGGCCCAGGCACGATTTCAATGGTGCAGTGTGATTGGATATTTTGGTAGCCGCGTTAAAGATACTCTTTTAAACAAAAATGTGGAAGATTTTTTTATATATGTATTGAATGTAGTGTTTGCAAACAGTTAGTGTAACTGTTGAAATACTTTTGAATAATAATGCATACAGGTGTACATCCTTGAAAGGGGTAAATACATATTCAAACACAATTTGTTCAAAGCAAGTTTATTTGGGAGGGGATGTGGTTATGGGTTTTCTTTCAGTTTAATTTTTAATACATGATATATCTTGTTCTGTAGCCACATTTTCTGCATGTTTAGTCTCCATGATTAGTTTTTTCATTGATTGCATGTCTTTTTGTATAGTCATCATTATATCTTTTAATTCTATCAAGGAATCCATAATCAGATTGGTGGGCCCTTGTTCTGGTGCATCCTTTGTGAATCTTCTGGACGCTTGAATCACTTCTTCATCTGTTGGAAAATATTTGAAATATATTTAAACAATTGAATATATAATACACTTTCAAAATACCCTGATTGTGGTGTATCTTCTTCTGGAGCATTGTTTTGAGCGCCTTCTTTTCAAATCTTTTCTTCTGTAGGGTAATTCTCCTTCAGCCATTCTATGTATTGTTCCATCGTTCTAATGGTACAGCGAAATACGTGTTGTCAGTTCAGAGTTACATTTTGGAATGGAGGAACATTAATGAGGAGAGAAGGTGGAATGTTTGTGTTTGCTATGTGATTGGTTGTTCATTGTTTGTATGATGAGTGGCTGCCAATAGGATTTCAAGTAGTTCAGATGCTGTGGAATTGTTTGGAGCCTTTGAGAGAATGTATTTTTTTGTGTGTGATATTTATATATGTCCCAATAAAATTGTGATTGGGTGAGGTGCACCCTTAGGAAACAGTGCTGTTTTTGAGGTATATTTATTGTTGTATCTGATATTTGAAACATGGAGCCAATTCCAGAAGGAGAGGAATGTCTGTGTTTAGAAGATTGTGGATTTTTTAGGGAAAATATGGTTAATAGTGATGTTGAGGACATAGGTGAAGAGTTCTCTACGCATTGGCCTACACATTATTTTGGATTTTATAATATTATATTAGATGGAGTGTTTGAAAAGAGAGGTATATGTTGTGATTGTGGAGAAATATTGTTGACAGGCAGCACAGGTTTTTTTCTCTTTGGAAAATGAAAATTAATTAATCATCTAAAGAAAGAGCACAGACACGTTTTTCAAAATGTTTTGAATTATCGTAGAGGTAAAGAGTATTTCACTGATTGAAAATGTTGGTGATGTGTTGGTAGAAGAACTCAAATGCTCTTTTAAGAGCCACTCAGAGATTTTTTAAAGTATATTGGAAAAGGAAAATGGGTTTGTCCTTTTTAAAATAGCCATGGCTACGGTATCAGCCAATGAAACATTGTGCCCTGTCAGGCGTATTGCAGCCGTGGGTACCAACCAGGTCAGGCCACGGGTATGAGCAGGCAAATGACACGTTGTGTATTTTTGGCAGGTGCATCCGATGCTATAACTGTCGCGCCCCTAGCCATGGGTATGAATGCACCAATCCCATGTTGCAGTCCTTTATAGCCATGGGTTCGAGCGGGCAAATGGCACGTTGTGTATTTTTGGCGGATGCAGCCAATGCTATAACTGTTGTGCCCTAGCCGCGGGTATGAATGCACCAATCCCATGTTGCAGTCTTTGATAACCATGGGTATGAACCACAGGATAGCCATGGGAATGCCCAGGCAAAAGGCACGCCGTGTATTTTTGGTGGGAGCAGCCATGACTATTGTTATTGCATTGCTATACCCGCAACTACAGACGGTTGTATTTTGGTGCAGTGATCATATTATATTATAGCACTGATTTGTACATGTGTTTCAATTTGGATGTTGTCACCTGAAGGCTAATGTGAATTGATTTTGACATTTTTCTGATATGTGTTTTTGAGCGCATTAGAAGATTTTTTGTGTAGTTGCAACTATAGGTGGGTTTTCATTGTGTAACCAGGGTTATAGCCGCAGGTATGTTATTGGGAAAAAATGTTAAGAAAATTAACGTTTTTTTAATGTAATGTGTAAATATTGTATAAAGTATTCTTTGAAGGATTGTGTTGGGGATTATTGGTGGATATAGCTTGTGACAGAAATGTGTTTGTCATTTTACTTGTTTGCTTTCCACAGTCCTCTTTTTATGCTATTGAATTGTGAAACTAAGTGGCATTTGTGTGAACTTTTGACAGTATGATTTCAGAACTCAGACGGTAGACATGTTCTGTGTTTGGCTCTGGTGAAGATCTATTCATTATTTGAAGCAGCTGAAGGTGAGTGATAGTGTGTTTTTATATACTTTATGTACAGTTTGAATTATTGTATTTGTAAGATAACTGAAGTATGTACAGTTGTCTCATTTGGTCAAGTTTATAAGTATTGTTTGCAAAGTAGGGTTTTCTATATTTTACTTCAGTGCTTTTAGGAGAGTTATGAAGCAGTATGAAATGGTATGCTATGCTAATGTTTGCTAGAAAATATATTTACAAATAAAGGTTGTTTCTCAGTGACATTGGAAGATGTGAAATGAATGAGGGTGCATACGAAATCCTAGTGTGAACCAAGAAGTATAAATCTACCCTTGACAACTATTGTGGCTGTGTGTGTGCTTTGTAGTTGAATATTATGCTGTTTTTTTTGTGACCGTGTATTGGTGATTTGCTACTGTGTTAGAATTGTGGAAGTGCGAAATTGCAAAGTGAAGAAGGTGACATTTTAGTGGCAAAGTCGGTAGGGTTTCATAGTATATGGGACTTTTTTATACTGCAGGATTTCCACTGTCATGTAATTGTCGGTAGTAATTTTGAATAACGGACAATCATATTTGGCATGTTTCCAATTTGCATGCAAACAGTGTGCGTTGGAAGTACAGGAATCTATTTGGGTTCCATGCTGTGTAATGCAAATGTTGTTATGCAATGCACTGACATAGAGAGATGTAAAATGAATTGGGGTGCATAGTGGGTTGGGGGAGACAGTAGTGTGGATGAGGTTTGCTAACATGGTTTTCTGGGTCTGCTTAGGTGACATGTCCATTGAAGTCTAGTGCAGTGGGGATGGGCTGTAAAGGGACGACATACATGTTGATATGTTTTGTTGAGTAGTAGTAGTAGAGATTAATGTGTAGGTGAAATGTAGGATAGTGTGTCTGGCTATTGGGCCAATGATGGTTGATTAGATTAAAACAGGTGAGGCATTTGACTTTACATGCTATTGGATGAGGATGACTAAGAAGGACTGATTACATGGGTGTTAGGAGTGTGAAGGTTGTGACAGAGCAGTTATGTGAGTAGCCGTAGAGTGAATGTTGTCTACCTGGAGTTGATCTACAGTCTTTAAGCAGAGGGTTGTTAAGTGTGAAAACTGGATCTGGATGGAGTAACTCAGTGCTAGTGCATTATTTTGCAACTTTTTTTCTCTTGATATCTTTGTCATGAATGGTTTATATATAGTGTTTGTATTATGTGTATGCTTTATTTGAAAAATAAATATTTTTATTGTGTTGATTCTCAAAGGAATCTTCACAAAACATGCAGAAAAGATTAATATAAAACAATGACAAAACATACATATATGGCCATTTCGCATTTTCATTAACATCTTGATCACTTATATCATCTGTATTCCTCTAGAATACATATAAAGGTGTACCATGAAGATCAAATAATCATCTAAAATCTTATTTCATATGGGCATATAATCTATATATCCCAATTTAGTGATTTAAATGTAATGATAAAATATACAAAGTCACATATAAAAGATTTTAGAAATATCCAAGTCTCTCAATTAATCAAAGTTATAACGTTACTTAATTTCTTCAGGTGAGATTTAATGATAGAAGAAATCTAATGATAGCAATTTTTAGAGGTTTGAAATATTTCATGCCATTGAATTTCAGGTGTTAGATTTCTGAGGTCTTTGAAATAGATTTTCAAGTGAGAGGTCTGCTCGACTACGAGCATCCAACATGCTGTTAACAGATGTTGGAGATTTTCTGACTGATATATTTATTTGCAAAATCTGCATATGTTATCGGATTTGGGGATGAGTTTCCATTTTGCTAGCACATCATTTGTTCTCCATATGTTAAGCCGAAATCTCAGAAAAGCACTTCTGTATAAGGGGGATGGAAACTTGATTAGGTGTGATTCAGGAATTCAATATTTTTTGAAGCCATATGGGTTGTTTTCGAAAATCTATATGTTTCAGGCATAGGTTCTGAGTGCAGATCCTGTCATGTTGGTAGAGCTTCTGCTTAGCATGTGTCAGATTTTTCATTAACAGCTCAGGTGACATATTTGCCTCCCGCAGGATTTTCATGGTTTCCTGCTTCCATGTGACAATAAAACTATGATTGGAAGTTGCTAAATAGTGAGATAGAACCTGCAGTAGGGATTCTGAAGTGGAGGATATAAGGAATTTCCTATATAGAGAGCAAAGTTTCTAGGGATAAGAACTATATAAAGAAAGTAGACCTAGTTCATGCCTGATTATGCACCCTTCTTTCCGGACTGTAAAACTTGAACCAAATAATTCATCATAATTCATGTTTGCAATTTTTGTGACGGAACATTAAAAAAGCCACATCTTCATGTTTTCTAACTCAATGTGATTTTTACTGTCCATAATTCCTCTTACATTTTCAATATCCTTTTTAATTGATTGTACTTCTTTTCCAATATTAATTGTTGTTTTAATTGTTTTAATTAATCCAGGATTAGTTTTGTGAGTAGTTGTTGTAGTGTTTCTTCTTTGATTCTTTGTCATACTACAATAACTTCTTCACCTGTTTGATAACATTTCACATTTTATGAAAAAATTGAAGATATAATACACTTTAAAAATAATCGCAAAAACAAATAGCGGGCCCTAGGGTTGGAACCGTCCTTGCTAAGCTCTGTCTATTGTTGTGGTACCCTAATTATTGGTGCAAGGTCACAGGATGCGTTTTGAGGTGAAGCCCACACCTCTTTTTAGTACGATAGAGGTTTTTTTTCCTGGATACCTCGTAAATTGTTTTTTTTGAAAAAGTTGATTTTCCAAGCTTTTTGCGTTAGATTAAAAATAATTGTGTTGGTTGTATAAACAATTAATAGTAGACAATCTATTTTATTTTTCTTTTTTTTTTTTTTTGCAAAAATTCATTTTTAATTATAAAGTATACATATGTAGAAATATACACAGTATGTATATGTCTAGGGTTACACATGTAGTAAACAAAAATTCTGAATGTTTCAAAAGATGATAACTGTCCTTAGAAACATGAAGGACAAATGAATGCTCTTTATAATACAGAAGTGACTAATTGCTTTTTGAAGAACGCATTAATGAAAGTTGTACATACATGATGGCCTAATTATTGCTATTGCTTTGAAATAATCATATATTTATATGAAAGAAAAATTGATAGGCACATAAAAAAGTGCCTGAAGCCGAATTGCACAAGTTAAACATTCAAACCACCTAAATAACACATAGGGCCTAACACCTTCACGCCAAATTGTTTGAGAAGCACACTTGCAGATTCTAGTCAAGGTAAAGATCTCTCTGCTTCTGTAAGTAAATGCAGCGCTGGATTCAAAACCTAAAAGCTGTCCTTGAAAAAACCTATCCAGTTTGAAATGCAAAGCCTTGTCCATAACCTAGATAAAACTATTTTTTAAATTCTCTTTATTAATTTTACAACATGTTAAACTTAATAACCAGCCCCCTCGCACAGGTATTTTCCAATGCCATTCCCTTAGTTTAGGTCCAGGAGTTTGAGCCGTTGAGGGCACCATTGTACCCTGAAGTCCGCCTTCAGAAAGGTCCAAATCTCACCCCAGTCTGTTGCAAATTTGTGCAGGGATTGTTCATCGCACACGTGAGCCATTCTAGGGCCACCAACTCCCAAATTTTGCATAGCCACTCATGGATCGTTGGGAGGGTTGGCTCCTTCAATTTTTGGGCAATAAGAGTCATTGCTGCCAGTGTCATGACTACCGTGACCTTCTCCCTGCCCCTGCTTTCCACTGTTGCCCCTTCCTCTTTTATGCCCAACAGGACCTGTTGTAGACTCCTACCTGTCTTTTCACCAAATGCCTGAGCTTGTGCCTGTAGCACCTCCTTCCAGAAAGGCTTGATCTTAGGGCAGTCCCATGATTTTTTTTTATATTTGTTTATTACATTTAGTTAAACATACAAACAGTAGGGCCTTGAATTGGCCGCATACAACACCTTTTGAACTCCCCGCCCCTACCCTGCACCACCCTCCCTCCCTCCCTCCCTCCCAACTCGCAAGACCATTTCGCTCTGCACCGCAAGGTCCTTTCCACTTTATTCCGCAGTGATCATTCCACCACTGGTACTCTCGCTTGATGAGTCCACCATCTTTGGGCTGAACAGCGTTTCTGTGAGCTCCACCCATTGGAGTAGGTCGGCCGAGGTGTCCAGCCTTTGCTGGCTTCGGGCGTTCTCCCAGGCCCCCGTTTCAGCCTGTGTCCATCTCCGGAGGTCTTCCCACCATGTTACTAAACACGGGGCCTGGGGGCGTTTCCAGCACATGGCGATGCGTCGCTTCGCAAGAATGTACATTAGGTCTTTTAGCTTATTCAGTGGCTTGTTCTTCCGGTTCCTGGGGTATCTTCCCAGGATGCATGCTGTGGGCGTATGCACCTCCAGGGTGACGTCAGCCTCAGCCACTTTGGTTTTGATTAGTGTCCAGAAGGTTTGTATTGCGGGGCACCCCCAGAACATGTGGGTCATATCTGCGTGGGGTTCGTTACACTTGGGGCATCCCCTGCTGTTGACTTCGTTGAATTTGGAAATGATTGCCGGGGTGAGATATGCTCTGTTTGTTATGTAGAACTGTATGAGCTGAAATCTGGCGTTTCTGGATACCTTTTTGTGGTATCTTGTAATGGATTCCCATTCGGCATCTCCAAATTGCTGTCCAAGTTCCATTTCCCACTTTGCCTTGCACTTGAGGCTGTGCTGGGTAGTACTGTCTAGCAATGTTTCGTAAACCCTGGAGGTCTCATGGCCCCCTTCCGCCGCCGCCAGCAGGCTCTCGATCCCTTCGTGTCCTGTGTCTAAGTTTTCTACAGATGGCCAGCGGGCAGCCACCCTCTTCACTACAGCATTGTGCAGAAGGAATTGACCCGTGTGTAGGCCAGAGATTTCCTGCAGTTCAGCAAATGTCAGGATGCCCTGGTCATCCACTAGGTCCCCCAGGGTGGCAACGCCACACAGCTCCCATGTGTCTCTTATTATTTTCCAACTCCCCGGTCTGTTTACCATGAGTGCAGCTATCGGGATCTGTGGGGAGTAGGGGTCCTTGAGGCTCATGGATTTGCTGGCTCTTTTCCAAATCTGAGTTCCGAGTTGGACTAAGTATGGGTATCGTTGTTTTTGGCATGGCTCGACCCACAGCAGGTCTCTCAGTAGCGATGGGGCGATGCTTGGCTGCAGCAGGCGGGTGTCTGTGGAAGCGCCATCCGCCATCCACTGGATCACATGTTTTAGCTGACCGGCTAAATAGTACAGCTCAAAGTTGGGGACCCTCAGGCCTCCCTTGTCATAGGGTCTTTGCATCGTGTCTAGGGCCACTCTGTGCCTTCCTTCTTGCCACAGGAATTTCCGGCAGAGCTTATGTAGGTCGTTAAAGAATTGATGTGGTATGTTGTATGGCACGTTGGTAAAGTGGTAAAGAAACCTGGGTAATGCTACCATCTTGAGCAGCCCCACCCTGCCAGCCACCGAAAGCGGCAGCCTGCCCCAAACGTTCATTGATTTCACTAGGCCTTCCTTTGCCCTGACTGTGTTGAGGATGTGTTCCGTCTTAGGGTCTCTGTGGATCACGATGCCCAGGTATTTAAAGGAGGTGGGTTCCCATTTCAATTCTAGTGTAGGGAGCTTGTCGGCTGCAAGCTCGCTCAAGGCCGCCAGGGGGAACAAGCAGGATTTGCTATGGTTGATGTGAATGCCAGTGACTCTGTGAAACCCCTCCAGGGTCTCTAGGATGTAGGGCAGTGTGTGTTCAGGATTCCTCAGATAGAGGAGCATATCGTCAGCGTACAAAGAGAGCAAGTGGGATACCCCATCTATTTCGATGCCTACGTCCTCATATTCCTGTCTGAGGTATGCTGCCACGGGTTCGATGGCGAGGATGTATAGCATGGGGGACAGGGGGCAGCCTTGTCTAGTACCTCGGGATAACCTCCATTTGTCCGAATAAGTTTTATTGGTGCGCACTCTGGCCTCTGGGTTAGTGTAAATGAGTGTAACCCATTTAATAAAGCTGGGCCCCATCCCCATTTTGGACAAGGTAGCTTGGAGCCACCTCCAGCGAACCGAGTCAAACGCTTTTGAGGCGTCTAGGGACGCTACTGCGCATTTCTCTCGTCTACCCTCGGTACTGTAAATAACATGGTGTAGTTTGCGCAGGTTTTCCGTGATGGTTCTACCCGGCACGTACCCTGTCTGGTCTTGGTGGATCAGGATCGGGATGGCTCTGCGCAACCTCATGGCCAATATTGATGTCAGAATCTTGCTGTCCACATTTAATAGGGACAAGGGCCTGTATGACCCACAGTCTGTGGCATCCCTATTGGGCTTTAGCAGTGGGATGATGGTTGCTTCTCTCATGGTGTCCGGGAGGTAGCCTAACTCATACGCCTCATTGAACACCTGGGACAATAACGGGGCCAGTGTATCTTCGTAGGTCTTATAGAACTCTCCTGGGAGTCCGTCTGGTCCAGGTGCTTTCCCGGAGGGCAGCGATCTGATGGCGGTCGCTACCTCCTCAGGGGTGACAGGGCCTTCCAGGGACTCTGCCATTTGTTCCTCGAGGTGTGGTAGCCTAATGATGTCTAACACATCCTCTATTGCCATGTCAGTGGGGGGTGAGGGGTCAGTGTATAGTTTCTGGTAGTATTCTGCAAAAGTGCGGTTGATATCTATTTGTGAGTATGTTTCTAGCCCTGCTACATCCCGGATTTGGCAGATGGGTTGTCTAGGGGCCTCTCGTTTACATAGCCACGCTAGCAACTTCCCAGGTTTGTCGCCTAGGGCATGGCTTCTTTCTATGTGTTTGGCGTAGCTAAGCCTCCCGAGCGCCTCCCAGTGCAGCAGGCAGGCCTGCTTTAGTTCGACTGCTCTGCATATTTGGGCAGGGTCCGATGAGGCTGTAGCCTCTAGGTGTTGTAGCTCGTCCTCTGCACGCGTTAGCTGGGTGGTGATGGATTTTTGGGCGCCCCCTGCGGCGGCTATCATGTCCCCCCTTATCACTACTTTGTATGCCTCCCAGGCAGTGTTGATGTGCTGGACACTGTCTCTATTTATTTGCCAGTAGGTGGATGTGCATTGCCCTATCTGTTCACAGAATGCCTTGTCTAGTAACGCTTCACTCCGGAGCCTCCATGTGGGTATAGGGGGTCTGGGCGCAGTTAGGGACCATGTGGTCATCAGAGGGGAGTGGTCCGACAGCACTCTGGCCAGGTATTGAGTGTCTTCAAACGCGTCTAAGTGTTCGTCGCTAACCAGTATGCTATCTATTCTAGTGTGTACTGCATGCGGTGGTGAATAAAAGGAGTAGGCTCTACCCTCGGGGTGCTGTGCTCTCCAGAGGTCGCATAGGGCATATTGTTGTGTAAGGGCCTTTAATATTTTTGCGGGCGGGGAGGGCTGTGAGTGTTTACTGTCTGATCTATCCAAGCGCGGCTCTAGAGTACAGTTGTGATCCCCCCCCCCATATGACCGTGCCATTCCGGCTTGGGCTCAATCGGGTATACAATGATCTAAAGAAGACCGTGGCGTCATGGTTGGGGGCATAAGTGTTGACCAAGCATAGTTCCTTGCCTTCTATAGTGCAACGTATCTGGACCATTCTACCTTCGTCATCTATGTTAGTGTGCATCACCTTGATAGGCACGTTAGGGGCTATCCATATTAGCACCCCTCTGGCGTAGCTGGAGTACTTGGTGCCTATTAGGGTACCCCTCCACACCCCGGCCAGCGCTGCTAATTTCCGTGCGTTCAGGTGGGTCTCTTGTAATAAGGCAATGCCTATCTTATGGCGTTTGAGGAAGGTGTAGACTCTGTGTTGCTTAATATAACTGTTCAATCCTCTAACGTTCCATGTCATTACTCTGATCGCATTAGCCATGAATGTGGTGTGGGCGAGAGTACGTGGGTGGGCCGTCCAGTGGCGTCTGACTCTTGGTTCGGCGGCCTATCATGTGGCGAGTGAATCTGATCAGTTCCATTGGCATCTTTGGGTGTTTGATTGGTTTGCGGTGTGTTCGTTGGTCTTGATCTTCTTTGTCCCCATAAACATTAACTGGTAACTGAACTTTTAACATAACTCGTCTAGCGGGGTATCCCCCGTTCTGACATTCCCGTTTCTGCTCCATGGACCTAAGTCCCTAGGTGCCCTACGGGCGGGTAATTACCCAAAAAAAAGGAGATAGTTCTGGGGCGGGTGTGGCTTCACCTCCTGATTGTAGCAAGTGTGAAGTACTTCCGTGGTAAGTGTGGCTCCGGTCGCATCTGGGTTGCCGCTCTTCGTCTGGTAGTTCTGAGTATGTGGCAGGTGCTGCTTGGGGATGGTATGAGCGATCTCATGGGATGGGCGGTTTAGGCTTGTGCTGTTTCGGTTCCCAGTCTGGGATCTGTGCTCTGTCCATCCAATCAGTCGCTTCAGCGGGAGTGTCGAATAAATGGGCCTTGTTGTTGTGAAGGACCTTCAATCTGGCCGGGTATAGGAGCATGTATCGCAATCCAGCATTTTTTAGTCTGGGTTTGGTGTGGTTGAACATAGCCCTGCTTCTCTGGACCTGTAGGGTGTAGTCGGGGTAAATGGTGACCTTGGCGGATTCTCGCTGTATGGAACCGCCCAGCCTGGAGAATGCCAGGATTGCTTCCCTGTCTTTATAATTCAGTACTTTGGCTATTATAGGCCTGGGCGGATTTCCAGGTGGTGGCCGTCTGGCTAGGGATCGGTGGGCTCTCTCAATAGTAAAGCCTTGGGACAGCTTCCCCGCGCCAATCTCATGTATAAGTAGGTTTTCAACATAGTTCGTGGGGTCATTGCCTTCGATCCCCTCGGGTAGGCCGATGATCCTGATGTTACTCCTGCGGGCCCTTCCCTCTGCCTCCTCGGCTCTATCTTCGAGGTTCTTTACCTTCTGTACCAGGACGTCCACTTCCTTTGAGAGCTTAGCTTTGGACTCATAGTGTTCCTTTATTTGGGTTTCTAGGGTGTCTGTTCTATCAGCAATGGATCGCACATCCTGACGTAACAGATTCACGTCTATGGCCACAGCGTCTATTTTATTTTCCATGGTTTTCTGGAGTGTCATGATGGCTCCCAGAAGTTGCGAATTCGATGGTTCAGGCACTTCTGCGTCTGGTGCCTCATTGCTGGCGTGGGTGGCGTGGGTGGCGTCCGGGCCGGGTGCCCCGGAGGCGGCAAAGGATTCCATAGTGGTCTGTCTATGTTTGCCTCTGGCGTTTTTAACCGACATGGTTTAAGTGGTGTGGCGGCCGCCGAGTGCTCTGCTGGCCGAGTGCGTTGCCCTCTATCCCTAAGGGGGTAGGGGTGATCCGAGGCAAAGTCAGGGCGTTAGGGCGCTTGTGGCGCGGAGGCCTCTGCAGGCTGGTTTAAGCAGACGTTCAGGGGTTAAGCTTGGGTATAAAAGGCCCTCTGCTACAGCCAGGGCGCCCCAGGGGTTCTCGTTTGTTTCTGTTCCCTTGACTCTCCGCTCCGCTCCGATCACTAGGGGAGCCCACACCCTGTGTAGGCCGCTCTTCACTCTGGGCCCGCCACGCTGGCCCCTGTTGGCGTCCCACACCAGCGCCCCGCTCCACCCCCTGGTTCCGGGCCCCACCGGTCCGGGGGCCGTGAGGGGGCAGGGCCCTCGGCTTTGGAAGCTGGGGGGATAGAGATCTCCGCTCCCCCCACCGACTCCTTACCGCCCTTCTTCGATCGTTCCGCTGTCTCCTCCGGGGGCCTTGTTGTGAGGCCGCGGCGCCCAGCAGGACGTCCAGTGGCGGGGCGCCCCAGCCGGCGTAAGCAGCTCCTCTCGCCCCCGGGCCCCTCGGCCGCTCCGTAATGCCTCCCGGAGCCTCGTCCCGGCCGGCCCCACTCTCCTTCCTCCACTTCGCCGACCGGGTGCACCGGAGCGCCGGCCCCCACCTCAGCACGCCAGTGCCGATCGCTCGACACCCGCTCCTCCCCGGCAACGGCCGGGCTCCTCGGGTCTGGTGGTGGCTCGATTCAGGCCGCTGATTTTCACAGAGCGGCGGACATCTATGCGGCCGCCATTTTCCAGCGTCGGCGTCTCTCCCCTTTCATGCGTCGCGGTGTCGGAATAAGGGAACGGATCTGCTCCAAGCCGCAGCTGCCAGTTCCCCAGTCGTTCACGGTCCGATGAGGCTATTCTCAAGTATTTTTGCAATTTATATCTTCAGTTGGCGGCGGATCGTTGAGCGTATCACTCTGAGCTCTTCCAAGGTACGGCTTCCTCACATGGCGGTTGGCCACGCCCCCTAATAGTAGACAATCTATATGTGTTTGGTGACTAATATTTCTTTCTTAAAATATTATTATTAGTCTCATTTTACATATACATAAAAGTGACGTGTAGTTTTAGGAGATTGTGCTATTTTTAGGGTACATTTATTTTGGATTAAATATTTCAAACATGCAGGCCATTTTTAACAGTTCATTAAGTATTGGTGGCATTACATTGGGGGAATCACCTACTCGAAGTGCAGCCCATTTCCATACACATTACACATGAGCCCCAAGTTTGTTTTTTTTGTAGTGCTTGTGCAATTTCCAATACGCATCATCCACTTGCAGGAAACTTGCACCACATAATTGATCATAATTAATGTTCCTACGCTTTAAAACAGAACATTAGATGGGCCACTCTTCACATACATAAAAGAACTACAAAGCTCCTTTAAGAAACATATTTGCAACAAATATGTATGTCTGTTGTTATCAGCAGTGCATGCCGGGGATGGAAATCATCATTCCATTTCCTATGCCATAAGGCTCCACCATGACCGCAGCAGAACCAAACAACTCCTATTATTCACTGCACCTACCCTGCATCCTAGTTCAGTGTCCACTATACCCTAATAATGTAATCAATGGCCACTGCTCATGGCTTGCAACCATGGCAAGTCTCCAAATCCATGGAGCATAGGATTCCCCAATAAGCAAATCAGAGTACACATTTGCATTTGCCGAAAGGTCAGGCCCACTACCCAGACACCACATGTATATCACTAGTTTTTCTACTTACATTCTTACACTTTGGAAAAATAAACACAACTTATTTTTCCTAAAACATGCATGCAGGCCCTTTCTAATGCTCGTCGCACAAGTTTGATGTAATCTAGTCCACCAATTCAGGCTGTAACCACAAGCTAAATATGTTTCCCCATTCAAACCTACCACTTCGGCCATGCCACATGCCACAATCAGCAAATTCCAGTACACTTCTCCTTGCTAACACCCACGCCCATTGCCCAGTCACCATAGTTATATCACTCTGTTGTGTACTTACTATTTATACTTAAAAAAAACAAACACAGGACATATTTACAAAACCATGCTTTCCAGTTCTTGCTGACACCCTCGTACATATCTGCTGCAATCCCATCCAGTACTTCAACCTGTACACATAAGCAAATTTGTTTTTCCCTTTCAAACCTATGCCAATTTCAAAAAACCTTGCCACATAGCCGGTCCCTTGTGCAAATGGCCACTTTCACCCAATTGGTCGTCCCTCGTAGTCATGGCCATTATCCAGATTGTCCGGGTCATGACCTTATGCCATGACCCAGACAATCTGACCACTGACCATGGCCACAAGCTATACTTCAATCACCACAGATATATCACAATTGTTTGTACCTACATAATGACACTTGTCAAAAAAGATCATGCTTTCGGGTCCTTGTCAATGCTCCTTACACGACATTGCTGGAAATCCGCCCATGTTTTATTTATTCAAAACTGTCATAATGTACGTCCATACAATAGTCATATGACTTAGCACCCACTTCACAACATCCACTCAGACTTTGCACAAAGGTTGGGTCTATAATATTTCTGAAAATGTTTGTCCACATTCGTCAAATGGCAAAAAAGTTATAAACAATTTAAAAATGTTGAGACCCCCCTCTAATATTGCCCGCTTGTCATAAAATCCCACCAAACTTTGCATAAACATTTATATCTAGATCTGAAATATGTTTGCAACCTTTTCTGCAGATTCGTCAAATGGCAGCACATTTATAAGCCTTTACAATATTTTGGGCCCCTCTTAACAAAGCACCACACTTTGCAAAACAATTCAGAATCAGGTCTAGAATAAAATTGCTGAATTTCATGCAGTTTCATTGAGTGGCGCCAGAGTTGTAAGCCATCAGGAATCTGCTTTTCACCAACCCTGTAATACACAAATAAGCATAGATGCCACCGAATATCTAAGATGTTCGTGGACATCACACGACTGTCCGGGGTCCGGGACTGTGTGCCCAGTAAACTGCCATTGACAGCTGCAAGTATTTCTGTAGCAAATAACAGTACAGCACCAAGAGCATTAAAACAAAAAGAGTGTTTCCTATTTAAAACTGTTACAACCTCTGATTTCTGTACTAAAATAGCATTTCCTAACAAATACTAAGTTTTACATAATAGGAGTTTGTATGCAAATATGCCCAGAGCCAAGGGGGCATTCCGGCAGCTCTGGTACTGCCCAGATTTATTTATTGAAGCCCTCACAGTAGTCAGAACCTTTGGGCACACTAAATATCACACCACACCAGCAACAAAAGAACATTCTTTTAAAAAACTATTGTTTTCCTATCACCCAAAAAATCTTTTGATTAAGAAAGCATTGTGGATAAAATCACATTTCTACTGCTCTGTGATAAATCTTTCATTTTGAAAACAACAAGCATATTTCATAATTTTATATCATGCACCTCACTAAAATTCTATTCCTTTCCTAATGAACAACTTTAAATAATTATTTCCACACATGTTCTACATATACAGCAGCAGCACTTCATTGTTAACAAATACAGTAAAAAACAAAGAAAACCACAGAGCCCCATTATGAACATATTATCAAATCAAACTTTCAACACAACAATCACCAACAACTGATTAATGGCAATCATATTTTATCACAGGTAACATGAACTGCAGAGTGTGAGTTCTGCAGTGAAAATGAGAAAAGTAGACAAAAAGGGGAGTTTCATACTTTCCAAAATCAAGCCCGCAAAAAGAGGACTATATTATAAGAAAACAAATGAAATGGCTGACATGGTGACTGCAACATATCACAATTAAGCCCTGGTCAGCATAAAACATAGCCGCAGATATTGATCGCAACTACAAAGCTCATTTGTAGCCGCAGGTACACGTACATTTTTCTGCAAGCCCCAAATCAAACTAAATTGGCCTTCAAATCTTCAAATACATGAATAACCAAGTACATGAAATAACATACACAAATACAAATCTGTACTGTATCATCCACATAAAAGTATGATTATTGCACATAAAATGTATATTTACAGATGCAGCTTTACATACACCCGTGGCTCCAGCTGCAACGAATGAAACGCACAGTAGTATCGACGCGCCTACACACGTGCTTTTTTATAGAAGCAGCTTTACAAGAGCCCCGCTTAGATATCTGTTGATAGCTGCGGCAATCCGCAATAAATTCGAATTCAAAATTGCATTTCCACTACACCAAACTCCCAAAACTGTCCCCAACAAGCCTACCAGCCCCCCATTAACTCCTCATAATCCTCCTCCACTCTCCTAGTGTATTATAATCCCCCAAAACACCCAATGCATAGAACATGCCTCCCCACTCAATATTTCGGATAGCCGCGACTACCACACGTCCACAAACACACGACGTGTCACTTGCTCTTATATTGCCCCGGCTGCAATGGTGGAGGTGTCTACCCGCGACTAGCAATGCTGCATGCTGGGCGGCTGTTTGTTAGCCGCGAATACTAACAATAGCACCATCCACCAATTAGAAAGTACATCACACACACAACATACATACCCTACTCACACAAACTACTAGATATTCAAAGTAGGAATTATTTTCCTGCAAACAGACAAATACTGCAGATATCATGGCTGCTTTCAAAACTGTGGTTGTTTGGAGACAGTTGGCTGATGGTTGCAGGGTTTTCTAAAATTGTTAAATCTGACAAGTACAGGGCACCCAGACGTCATACTAACTTGTTATCGCCGCCCTATAATATATGTGTAGCTGGTAATATGGTAAATGTACTCCTAAATAATATCATGCATGTACTGCTGGGGTTATTCATACATTTCCATACAGGCCATTGATATATAAATTAGTTCTGCTCTATTTGCACTGATGCTTTGCACGGTTCCTATCATAATGGTTGGGTCTCTGTCAGAGGGGCTTTTCCTATAGAGGGCAGTGTTGTTCCTTCATCATTCATCCTTAGCATACATGCTTCTTCATAGCTCATTATTTTACCCCTACCCAATTGTGACCCTCATTGAATACATTTCAATGTACTGGCTGGGAACGTAAGATGTTATATATTCTTTGAACACTGGCTTGGAAACTGGGGCTTGGGAACTGGGCTAAACTTATGTGTCTCAACCAATACGTGTGCAGTATGTGTCCCTTAACTCTGGGGTCTGGTACTTCTTTGTTGCTTTTTCATGACCTCTCTACCTCAATTCAGTCTTGGCAATGAGTTTGCCCTCCTTACCTCAACCATTCACTGTGCAGCATTTTGTCTTTCTGTGGGAAGTTGCAACTTGGTGTGCATGCGCTGGTATTCTTCTGCCAAGGTGGTGGCGGTCTTCATGCTTCAGAGATGGCTATCTGGGTCTTGAGGCCTATGTGTATTGTTTATTAAATTAGTGTAAAGGTTCACTTGTCATTTGCTATCATTATGAGTGCCCCTAATCCTTCCCTGACTACTGTTAGGTGCTACTATACTCTTTAAAGATATGTGGTTACATTCAAGTGTAAGGTCTGTGCTAAATGGCTTACTTGCCTCTCAGGAATATTACTTACTGAAGTATGGTTACTAGTGCATTTCTGGGCCTACTCAGGGAATTCTGTATGCATGGGGCTGCTTTCTCTATGTTGTGTGTCTTTTCACAGAGGCTTTCATAGCTTGCATTTTCATGCTTTTTGGGGGGTGTTGGATGTAGTCCCTAACACATGCGTTATTTCCACTGGTTCCACTACCTGTACTGAATAAACATCTACTTTATGCCTACAGTTCATCACTCAAAATGTTGTGCATGCTGCATGGGCAGATTTCAATTCCCCCCTTTCATTCCTTACATAAGATCCAGCCACATAAAACATTTGATATGGGGTTTGTGAGGAACGGTTAGCATTGGGACCGCACCTACTGATGCAAATATAATTAGAACTCTAAAAGAAATAACAACCCGCATTTCAGAATGTCTCAAATCAGCTCAAGTACACATTCTTTCAAATGCTCTTATGTGGGGAAGCAGGACAGCCTGTACACTAATTTATTGTCTTAACTGTGTCTTGCAGATTTGAAATTAGTAGTCCACATCTCCAAGTAAATCTAAAGGAGAAAGTTTGGGAATATCAAATGAAGTCTATACATTTATTTATTATTTATTTATAGGGCACCGAAAACCCGCAGGCATCAGGACACCAAACAAAACCACAGGAGTACAACAACAAGAGACGGGACATTCAGTAACAATTTATAGCCAAAGGAAAGCATTGATGGAAGAGTAGAGTTTTCAGTTGTCGACAGAACATTTTATGTTCCTTCAACAATCTGAGATCAGGTGGGAGGGAATTCCACATTTTTGCAGCAAGAACAGGGAACAACCTTCCTAAGCTATTTGCAAGCTTGTATTTTGGGTTTTTAACCATTGCTAGTGGAGATGACTGCAGCTTACATTTTTGATATAAGTTGAAAGCATACCATTTAGAGATTTTTGTACAATTATTGACGCCTTGAATTGTAGACGCACAGTAATAGGAAGCCAGTGTAGGTCCTGTTGACTGTGAGTAATATGCTCCCTCCTAGATTTGCATTTAATGATGCGGACAGCATCAATTTGTATCACATGTAGATCATGTATGTTTTTTTTGTGGGCACCAATCAATAGGGAATTTGTGCAGTCAAGTCTTGATAAAATAATTTCCCATGCAAAAGATGAACAATTAGCCTCAGATAGGAAAGGTCAAAGATTCCTCAATAGTTTGAGTTAGTATGAGCAGTTTTTCACAGTCTGATTAATATGAGTTTCAGAGCAGAGCGAGAAAACTAAATTGAAGCCTTTGGTTTGAAAGGATAGTATGAGACCTTTCCTCCTGATGAGCCACATTAGAGTGAGTGCCATAACTGGGTCTTCCATCAATTTCTTATTTTATTTATTTAGTGTGTGAGTTAGTTTACAAAAAAGAAACTGTACACACATATTCACATAAGCAGATAATGCACAAACACAAAATGTAAAAGAGGACGAGGAATTAAATAGGATTTAAAAATGTTCTCACAAAGAGTAATTAGGGCCGAACATGCCACAATTAAATGCTTCACAGTTTCACCATTAAATTTACAACAGTGACGCAAGCGATAAGTCAATTGGGCCCTTACCCGACCACCAAAGACATCGTTAGTTAGAAGTAAATTTTGTTTAATGCGTAGCCATAAATGTATAAGGTGATTTGAAGCATGTTTGCTCATATAGTTCTGACATGAAAACAAACCTAAGACAGCTTTTCAAAGCTCATGCAGCCTGTAGCCAGTGAAACAATGACAAATGTAGATGACAGCTGTTTCTATGTTTCATGCGGCCTGCAGCCATTGATAGCCAAAAAATGTTAATCAAATATAATGTTCGTCAAACATACAGCACACGTTTTCACAGGAGGCTAGTATGCACACTTGCTGGATGAATATTTCTTGGCCTCACCAAGGGTTAGGAAGTGGTGCTTCCCTGTCTGGCAGATGAGCAAACCAGAACAGCAGATAGGTGCCTGTTTTAACTGCACACCAGTAGGAACGAGCATTGACTATCTGATAAGGACTCAAGAACAGGAAATTGCCAGACACAAACAGAAGCATTGTGCATATCTGAAAATTTAAACATATAACAAGTGAGAGAAATGTCTCTTCACATAGCCAAGGGCAATAGAGTACAGTGGAGGCATTCACTGAATGGGTGCAAAGCTCTCATTGAAGAGGTGCAAGAACCCACCTAATGGAGTTGTACACAGGAGACCTAACTCAGCGAACACAGCAACACGCTCAGCTCTAGGCTTTACTTTTCCAGATAGCAGATATGACGCATGGATACAGGTAGGGAAACCATGTTCCTTCATACATATAAGGCCCAAGCAAAAGGGGAAGGGGAAGGAGCAGCAGCTGACTTGCCTGTGCATCGAAGCCAGAGGGGCTGGGGTGGTGTGCAGAGCAGAGGAGTCCTGAGCAGAGCAGCAGCAGGAAAGAGACAGCCGGGCCCAGCTAAGAAGAACTCATAAACCCCAGAAGGAGCTGTTTCATTTGAAGCACATTCTGCTCTAAACGTGAATGAAGGGTGGGAGGTTACAGAGTGCATTTAGACTGATGGTGTGTAGCATAGCCTAATGAGACATAAAGGTTACACATGCAGTTAAACTAAAAACACTACTTGTTCTATTACTTGTCTATACAAACATGCTCTTTGCCCACATGGTAATCTTGTTCATAGGTGTGATGCTATGTTATATCATATCTGCTTTTGCTTCAGCTTGTTTAATGAAAATAAGAGAACTCAGAAGATAGGGGGTCATATTAAATACATTAACATGATAACTTCTTTGTCAAGTGTATAATTCTGAGTAATGTGTCAAAGTGGTATCGCCTTGAGTCCAAGAACTTTACAATTCCTAGCTGTATATGTTTAATCATATTGGTAAGCACACAAACCTAGGCAGGCCTGTCTTTTACCACTGAGACACAGCCTAGGGTGAATGTCGACATGAAATAACTGATGATCACAGGTCTATTGTCACAGCCTCAAATGAGGTGGAGATAAGAGGCTCATGGTCACACCTAACTTATAAGCAATCAGGTCAGGTAGCACCCTGCACAGATGTGACGTCTTAGAGATGACCGTAGCATTGCTAATAATAAAAGAACCTCATCTAGGGGGCTACCCGCCAAATTGCTCTTTACTTAAAAACCCTAGCCAACAAGGTAAATAACGTGTATGCAGCTCTCTGGATAAGGGGAGACTTCAATACCATCCAATATCGCCCATACCAGTTTCCTGAATTGGCTTTAACACATACAAATCATGTCAACTGGTTTGGAGGTAATCTAGTTTATCCACAAACAAATGCTAGACATGGACCATTATCCACACCCAAACTGTCACTAGAATGTTTAGCCCGGTTTCATCCAAACTGCAGAGGCCCCTTTTTACAAACAGACTATCAACTCCTGGCTACATATTTTGACACTGTGCGTAACCTTGCATTGTAATATGCTGCACAGCAAGGCTTAGCGCCTGTCCAGCAGCCACAAGGACAGATAGACGCAGGAAGAGTGCAGCTACAGGCATTGAGAATTATATTAGGGTCATGCCCTTTGCCGAAATGAGGACATACCCAAGTGGTATTCGGAAAAGCTAGGACAGCTGCAAGATGCCTATCCCCAAATTACACCACAGCATAGGCATAGGGCACTAGCCATGTTCCTTCCCTCTAGCTGCACATCGCCTTTAGCGAGCTGTGACAGATGGGTCTCAATTTATAGCTGGCTTTATTTACAAGTGATAGGCATGCCGTCTATCACATCGCTTGCATTAATATTGGCAGACATTATAGGAACACAGGGCGCTGCTGCTGTCATGAACTTAGGCTTGTCTGTAGCATCCAATAATTATCAAATGGTTGAGAGCATAATTCCACTCTTAGTGAATGGAGAGCTTACAAGGTTGGAAGTTCATAGAACATTGTACCAGTTAAATGAGCAAGAAAATGGGAGCAATTTGGGGACATAGTGACATCCACTTATCAATGACTAGGCAGAAATCACCTAGGAAGGAGACCTGCAGAGACACAGAAGAAGCCTAACAAGTATAGTAAACCAGATAAGGAGACACACCACAAAGGGAAACCCTCGAAAGGAAGAGGATCACTTCAAGGTAAAAAGGGTGGTAAACCACATGGACAGCTTTCACCAATAGAGGAAGAAAAATGCACAGAAACTGAGCCAAAGAATGGGAACGCTCCAGGAGATAGGGATCCCCAGCAGTGGCAAGGCACTCACAGGGGTAGATGATCTTCGGGTAAGCCTAGGGAGCAGTGCCATTTTAGACCAACGGACTATGATTTCAGAAACAGAAAACACATTAAAAGTCCATAAAAGTATGGCACTGATGAGGGTTCCTCTCACTCCTCACAGGGAAGGATGCCAGACCATTCTAAAACTGAGGGGAAGGATATGAAAGTTGAGAAAAAACACACAGCAGCCCTAAAGGTTTCAAAGAGCGCAGAGTCCACACACTCATTGAATCATTCCCAAGACTAAGTGACACACTGATTGGATAGAGATCCTGTTAGACTCTGGCTCTGATATTTCCATATTTGAATGCAGCCGCAAGGCACTGTTGGAGCATACAGAGGCACACAGAAATGCACAAATAACTACACCAACTGAGCAGACAATAGCAAATAATGAAGTGTATTTTGTAACCATTCAGCTGGAAGGTGAACATCCCAAAGAGATTGAAGCACTGTTTTGGCCACAGTTACATATCCAAAATAAAGGACATTTAGCATTTCAAGACTGGCCACCATTGTTTGTTAGACAAGTACCAAGAGGTGAAGAGGTAATGATGCCTGCCTTTTCAAAAGAAGTGAGTGGGGAACGAGTGCATAAATATGCACAATACTGGGCAGCGCTGGCAGCAGTGCCGCTTTTTAAAAATCACTTAGTATATGATCTGGAATGTCCAGCGCATGTGATTCCACTGCTGAAACCACCCCTACCACAGAGGCGGTATCCAGTCAAGCCACAAACAATTCCCACATGCAAATGATAGTGGACCAACTAATGGACCAGGGGTTAATTATAAAACAAGCAAACCCACATTACAGTCCAGTGCTCCCTGTTTTAAAACCTGATAGTACTTATCGTTTTATTGTGGATTTTTGGATTTTGAATGCACATTGTAAGACAGAGGCAGTCCAAAACCAACACAGTTCTGGACTTCTTGCCAATTTACTTAAATGCAAATATAAAACAAACCTTGATCTAGGCAATGGGTATTTCACACAACCTTTAAGTGTAGAAAGCCAGAAGTATACTGTATTCACTTTTAAGGGAACGCATTTCCAATTCACTAGAATAATGCAGGGGTATAAGAATTCGCCCAGCACATATTCAAGTATAATACAGAGTTTGCTTGCAGACATTCCTAACTGTTGGCAATATGTAGATGACATTTACATCACCCATGAGGATCTCAATGAACACGGGCAACAAGTAGACATAGTCATTCCCACATTGGCTGCTAAAGGGTACCTGATTAACTTCAAGAAATCAAGAATAGCTCATCGTGAGGGCAGAGGCTTATCAGCAGATTTTCTTGAGAGGTGTGCCAGGATAAGGCCGCCTATCAAACTTAGGCAATTGCAGGTGATTTTAGGGCTTTTGAATTTTGACAGATCTTATGTGTCTAATTTCGCCGAGCTAGTGAAACCACTGTATGCTTTGATAAAACCGAATTTCAAAGCAGCCCATTGGTTGCCAGAGCACACTCACATTCTGCACCATGTGTACTCATTAATGATTCAAACTGGTCCTTTGCAAGTCGGAAATACAGAAAAAGACGTTGAAATAAACCTGTTGACAGAGATCTACCCCCAGCTCATTTCTTTGATAAACGACTGACCCTGAGGGAGTTAGAGGTGGAGGAGCAAAGAGCTCGGGAGGGAAGGTATTTACAGAGTGACAGCTGAAGGTATTTTGGACCCAGGCCCCAGAAAGCCTTGTGGACAATGCAAAGGGTCTTGAATTGTATCCTTTCATCCACTGGAAGCAAGTGGAGAGAATTTTAGGGCTGGAGTGATAGGATCCTGGGGCTTGAGCCCAAGGACGAGTGTCACAGTCCTGTTCTGGATAAGTTGCAATGGACAGAGAGTAGAAGCAGGTAGATTTAGAAAGAGGCTGTTGCAATAATACAACCTAGAGAGAACAAGGGCTCGAGAGACAGTGAATTCTGGGGAAGGAGAGGAAAGGCAGAATACCTCTGAGGTGAGAGTTGCCAGGTATTGGTTGAAAAGCCAGGGTGAGAGGTTAGACCCCTGGGGAACACTGCAGTTAGAAAGGGAGATAGATGAAAGGAAGGACCCAAGTTGGACATGGGAGGGTTGAGCAGAGAGGAAAGAAGTCAGCCAGACCAAAGCCTGATCGGTGATACCCAGGTTGTCACAGAGACGGTTGAGCAGGGTGGTATGGTTCACCGCGTTGAAGGCAGAAAAGAGATCGAGTAGGATGAGGACAGAGGGGATGTTAGAGTCAGATGTTCAGGAGAGCAGTTTCCATGCTTCTGGCAGCTCTAAAGGCAGATTAATGGTCATGGAGACAACCAGCAGAATCAGAGTGAAGGTTAAGCTGCGAGATGGCCAGCTTTTCCAGGAGTTTGCCCAGAAAAGGAGTGATGGAGATTAGCCGGGCCAGAAGGGTCAGCCGTGAGTTTCTTGAGAATAGGGTGCACAAGAGAGTGCTTCAGAGGAGAGGGGAAGGCTACTGAGGTGAAGGAGAGGTTGCAGAAATCAGCTAGGGCAGGAGCGAGGGTGTAAATGTGGTCCAGGGAGGAACCAGTTTTGACGAGACCTTCATAGATTGGACTTGTCTAGAGACCTCATCAGGGGAGAAAATAGGAAAGGACAAGAAAGAGGGTGGGGTGGCTGAAGGAGGGCCAGAGTTCACAGAAGGAGAGGGGAGAAGAGGGGGGGGACAAGAGGGTGGACATGATATCCTGGGTTTTTGAGACGAAGTGAGAGGCAAGGGCCATGCAAAGGGCCTGGGAGGCGAAAGGAGAGGTAGAGACTGCAGCAGGGTTGGCCAGCTCCTTGCAGATTTTAAAGAGTTCAGCTGAGTTGTTAGATGCCGCAGAGACACAGGCTTGGATGTGGGCTCTCTTCTTAGTGTGGCCAGAGAGTCGGTATTGCCTTTGGAGCAGGCGACAGGACAGTTTGTCAGAGGACAATCAAGAAGCCCTCCATCTTCTCTCAACCACCCTACACTTACGTTTAATTGTAGCTAGGTCAGAGTCATACCAAGAATTGCACTTGGCTTTGAGCTTCAAACGGATCTTCATGACAGGGGCAAGAGCATCTAGAGTATTGGAAATAAAAGAGTAGAGCATAGACAGGGCTGTGTCAGGATGTGAATCAGCCAGTGGTAAAGGGAGAGAGAAGGTGTCGGTGAAAGCCTCAACTGACACGCACTTCATGGGCTGGAAGCCTGAGAAGGTAGGTGGCAGTGTTGGGGTTGGCTTGGCCTGGGGGGGCAGAGAGGGAGAGATGAGAGGAGAGGAGGGAGCGAGCACTCCAAGAGAGAGGAGTCATCAGAGGCATGGAGAGGGGGAGGTCAGAGGAGATCAAGACATCAATTGTGTGCCCTGCAGAGTGAGTCGGGCCAGTGGAGAGAGTAGAAAGGGAGGGGGAATCACAAGGGTCATGGAAGAGTACAGACGAGGAACAAAAGAGAGTCCAGATGGGTATTGAAGTCACCAAGAAGGAGGAGTTGAGTGGTTGAGGCCAGGAGGGAGGAGGAGAGGTCGGCCTACTCAGAGAGAAATGCAGTGATCTAACCGGTAGGCCAGTAGATAGTAGCAACGGTAAGAGAGTGGCTAGGAGTGAGAGAAAACCTGTATTGAAGTCATTCCAAAGAGGAGTACGTCTGCGTGGGAATGATAGAGGCAGGAATCCATTCAGGAAAGATCAGGTCTACACCCACCCCGTACCGGGTGGATCTGGGTGCGGAGAGGATCTTGTAGCCATTAGGGAGGAGAGTGTCAAAGTTTGTGACAGAGCTGGCTGTGAACCATGTCTCAGTAAGACCAAGGACATCGAGGTCAAGTTCTTCCAGGAGGTGGCAGATGTCAGAGGAGTGTTTGACGGCAGAGCGAGAGTTGAGAGTGGCAAGATGAAGAAGGTTGCCAGCCCCAAAGTCCTTCCAGGGAGTGGTACAAATCAGAGGTACGCCCTGTGAAGGTAAAGAAGGAGCCTGAGGTGGGGCAGAAGAGGAGGGAAGAGAGAGCAACATGGCCAAGGTAGGTAGGAGGGGACAGCAGGAGATAAAAGGAAATTGATGAGGTGAGAAAAGCGCCTATCAAAGAGGAGGAGATTGGCCTGAGGGCCTTGGACCATGACAGTGCCATTAAGGTAGACATTAATGATGACTTTAGAGGAGTCGAAAGGAGCCATGAGAACTCGAAGGGAGACATGAGAACTTCCCAGCAGGTGCTACCATTAATAGTAGAGAAGGAGACAGGACGGAGCACAGAGATCATATGAAAAGTCCATAGATCTGGCGAAGGAACGACAACAAGGGTGGCAGTGAGGGTCTGTCTGGAGGAAGTGATGGAATAGGTGTCAGCGATAGGGAGACCAGGATTGGAGGCCAAAATATCCTTTTTGAACTTCTTCCTATTAGACTTAGTGAGAAGGGAAGGTTAGTCAATGGAGAAGAAGTTGGAGAAGATAGGAGAAACAGAAAGTGCCATGGGTGTGGTAGCGAGAAAAAGGGGGGACAAGCAGGGGTTGGGGGGGAAAGCAGGTAAGAAAGGAACAGAGAGTACAGTGAAGTCACTGGGCCAGCAAGTTACAGAGAAGCAACAATACAAGCTAAGTGCAGAGCAAGTTCATAAAATACAGCAAGATTTCAATGTTAACCACAATGCAAAACATAGCTAGATTTGGCTTTTAACCAGAATGCAAACACAGCAAGATTTGACCTTTAACCAAAATGCAAACACAGAAAGATTTTTTACCTTTAACCAAAATGCAAGACACAACTAGAATTGATTTTAAACAAAAAGCAAAATATAGCTAGATTTGACTTTTAATCAAAATTCAAGCACAGTAAGATTTGACCTTTAACCAAAATGCAAGACACAGCTAGATTTGACTTTTAACCAAAATGCAAACACAGCAAGGCTGGACTTTTAACCAAAATGCAAACACAGAAAGATTTTTTACCTTTAACCAAAATGCAAGACACAACTAGAATTGACTTTTAAACAAAAAGCAAAATATAGCTAGATTTGACTTTTAATCAAAATTCAAGCACAGTAAGATTTGACCTTTAACCAAAATGCAAAACACAGCAAGATTTGAAATTTACAATTGAGTTCAGATGCTGGCAAAGGGTGAAAAAGGGCAATGCAATTGAGAATGTAAGAATGGGAGAAACAAGCAGAGAAGGACAGTGAAAGTCAAAAGAGGGTAGGATTGAGTCCAGAAGGAGGAAACTAACCCATAGTTTAGGAGGTGTGAATGTCATGGTAGTCCAGATTTCTTTGAAGAGTGAGGTCGCATCATCATTGAAGTTCAGGTGCTGGGATGCAGAGAAGACCCCAAGTAACATTCTGGTAGCGGACAGGGAGCAGGCAGGGGCCTCCGTTATGGGTGTTAGGTGTATGGGCTGGCTCCTACCTCCCGGTTGCTACTATTGGCTAAGAAGGGCCAAAGCAACCAATGGGAGCAGGGGTTGGACCCGAGGCAGGCACCCTTCTAGTGGAGGCAAGGTGCAGCCATCTTGCAGGGCATCGTACACAATAAGGCACAGATCAAAATTGTGAAAGATGAGCATCCAGGCAATGGGCCGTGCGTAGCGTGCAACAATTCAGGCCACCAATAGTATCAGGCGCCAATGCAGTTGAACATGGCTAATTAGAAGCCATAAGCAGGATTTGTGCACCGACATGCGATTTGCTCATTAAAAGGTCTTCACACTTACCAAAAACACAGTGCAGGCATCTGGTGGCTCTCCGGCAGGGAGAGGGCTGCAGGGGTGAGGGAGGGAGAGCTCTGACCAAGGAGATGAGGGATGAAGAAGGAAGTCTACAACTCTACAATTCAGGGAAGTACTGCAGGTCTGCCAATCTGGAAACAGAAAACCTTTTTGGTTGTAAAAGTAATGAAAGTATTCTTTTGGACAGACTTTTATTAACAGTGTTACATAATGCTGACAGTATATTTCCTTTTACTGTGGCTGAGCCTCACTGTGTTTCTTATCTCACTGACTTCAGGGCCTTTTTTGAGCAAGGTTTCTACTCCACATGCAAGCAGAGACGTTGTTTTAAAGCCTTTAAGTTATTCACACATGTTAGAGAAAAGAGAGCTCCAAGAGCCAGGAACTCCAGCCTCAATACAAATGTTTCCTCTAACCATGGGTCATGTGTGGATGCCATTGTTTAAGACATTTAATGGCCCAGCCAAGCAGCTGCAAGTTCACATGTTTTCTGTGATTGATGAATCCAGATGTTTGCACCCAGTAATCCTGTGTCCAGAACATATAGAGAACTGCTAAGAACTAGGCTCCAGACATTTGCACAAAATGTGTTATTTGATGTTTTTGATGATGTTGAGGATCTGCATGAGATGAGCTCCCATGTGTGTTACTTGCAATATTACAATGCCTTTTTACTTGTCAAGCGTGAGCCCATCCTGTGGCCCAAATACACTATCTGCGAACACTGTGCAGTGCCTTTTCAAAACGATATGATAGTCCTGAATTCCAAGCAAAGTTCCCATACCTTTCACCGAGACCATAATAAGCAGGGGATTGCATGTTTGGAAACCAATATAAAGTCCCTCAAGAGCGACATGATGCACATCACATGTATGCTGCAGATTCAGTCGTTTTTGACAGAGAATACTTTTCAAACATAACTGAACAAATATGGCAGGAAACTGTCCCTCTATGGTCTACTTGGGCTCAAACAAAATGGCAAATCAAAGGTGTTCACACGTTACACATGGCATGTACATTCCCACAGTTGATGTATTTTTTTAATTATACTCCATTCCAGACCACTTGCAGTAATAGGAACTTGAGCTTCTACCTAGAATGGAAGAGGAAAAAGATGAGTTCTGGGGTGTGTCCTACGGAGAAGAAAATGAACGCAATTGCACCAAGCATATTAATTATGCATCAGGGAGGCCTGTATTATCGGCAGTACAAGCAAATGAATGGAATAAAATAAAAGCAGGAACCAGTGTGGGCCTATATAGGGATTGGAAATTCCATAACACTTCCCTGACACAAACTATATCCATAGGTAAGCAGTGCCAAGGAATGCTTTTGCAGTATCACCTACGATTCTGAGGAGCACACAAAGTGGGCGTGTCAGGAGAGCAGCTACCTGCACCACCTCTGACCCTTGAGTACCTTGTGAGGTGGGACAAGCGTCCATAATGGGTAGAACTTACACTTGGTCACAAGCAATAATACAAATCATGCAGACTTAAAGTGAGGCAGTGCGACTAGTATTTCATGCCTCAGATTCTAATGATCAAGTGCTAGAGCAGGGCCTCTATGCACTAAGAGATGTCATTACAGATGTAGTGGGATTGGTTAAAAATGACATGTCTATGAATATAAGCGACAAGAAGCTGCAGTAAGTCTTTCTGTGGTAACAGATTTTCTGGACACTCTATGCCAGTATGCCAGGCAATGTCAGGCTCTACGTTCTTGTTGCTTAGTGTACTTACAAAGAGTTTTGCAGCATCATCGGCCTGGATACCAGGCTCGACTTATTGGATTTTTCATGGTCTCTTAAATATTCCCCTTCAGATCACACCTTCCATGGTATGTCAGGAACTGCATTTCTGGGGTAATGTGCACTTGGTTAGTGACACTTGGATCAGGGAAGACTATGTTGTGCAGTATTCACATGCATGTGTGTCACTTCAAGCCCCAAAATTACACTGTACTCATTACATGAATGCAAAGGCTCTACGCGCATAGTTTGCGTGCATGCTGTGCCAGTAAATTCCTGTGACAGTAACACTAAATGCACACTTCATGTTGCACCAACTGCATTTTTTCACAGTCAAGTACACAGCTTATCTAATGGCTCATATCTGGTGCAATTCAATGAATCCTGTTCTCATGTTGCAATGGGGGTTCCAACCCTGGTTACTGTGAGTACACAAGTTAAGCACTGTGGGTTAATTCTGAATCCACCTAGACCATCCCAATTCAGATTCCTACACTGTCCAAGTTCCAAACTAAGACAATTAGAATATCCAAAATTGAGCTTGCAAATGGCACGACTGCAAAACATGTGCCTAAAAGTGCACAGGAGTGAAGAGTTTTATTTTCAGGCACACTCCGCAGTGGTCAAACAGATTGCATCTCTAATAGACTCCGAAGATAAAATAGAAGAGGACATGCACTCTTTAATTGACAGTTTACAGTTAACTGGCATCAATACTGTGAGTACAATGACGGCCACAAGAGCTCTTCGAAAAGGGCTCACCACGCTGGACACGTTCATTAGAACACTTGGAGTGCTTGGAGTTGTGGACTGCTGATAATATTTGGAACCTCTATTTTGTGTTGCTGTAGAAACTGAATCATGAATGTTCGAAACATGAAGAGCCTTGAAGCCACTCATTTTCAGGTTCAGAGCTGAGCTATTCAGACGTCTTGGGTACCAACAATGTGCTCAATTTCAAAAACATTTTATTTAATCATTGATCAGGAAGATTTTGATGGTATCAGCTATTGCCAGATGCATGGTGTGTGCCAAGGAATCACTTCTTGACAAGAACATGGGGGTCAGAGTCTCATCGTCCAGACTTGCATTGTGGCATATCAGACTAGCCAAAACGTTGTCTTTGCACAGAGATGTGTGTAGTATCCAGCAATTCTTCCCTCCAGTGTTCTACTGTGACTTCATTGAAACCCAACCGGAAGCCACACCTCACCATGGGAGCATATCAAGGAAAAGGAAACCACTCGGAGAACCATGAAAGCGATTATTATGTTCCAGGAGTCCATGGCCAATGCCCATGGCCTTGCAGAAATCTGACATGCACATTTTGTTTCCTTCACCACTTTGCTTCCTAACACACATCAAAGAGGGTTAGAAGCAGACCCTGAATTCATAAAGCCTGAAATTCTGGGAAATCCGCCACTGCTAGCATTACAATCAGAGTCCACAGAACTGAAAATAGACTGCATTATACCTCAAAGTACAAGTTTGTACACACAGCATATGTACGTATCGGATGACCTCTGCTTGCAAATCAGTGTGGGTAACATAAGCACTCACATAGGGGTCTACTTCAAAGAACAACAAATTAAACTGTGTACAGTTTACAGAAAAGCAGGAGCCAATCTCTGCTGGTGTTTAATTGCTAATGGATTCACAAAGAATCCCTTGTCTTACCTTGAAACTATTGCCAGTAAGGAGTTTGAATTAACTGAAATACCTCACATTAAATACATGCATTCATTCATGCATCCTTAGCTAGGTCCATTTACAATATATTGGACTTATCCTGAATACCTCACTGTTAAATACATGTATTCATTTATGCTTGTGTTGGCAATAACCAATAGATGTTTTGAAGTGTGATTCAGTTATTTATTTCAGTTGATGTTTCTAGGTGCTCATGTATTTATTAAGCAACTCATTTACTTTTGCATGCAGTAATCAATGCTCACCAGTGCTAGGATGTATATGCTTAATTTTTGCCACCAATATAGGCGGCCTGTTTTGCAAATGTAGCTCCTAGAAGGTTTAATGACGGCTTCACAGTGCTACAAATCCTTGATCTATAACAACTGTCTTCACGGGGTGACATGAAACCCAATTTAAGACAGTTTTCTTCATAGCTCAGGTGGCCTGTAGCCAGTGAAACAATGACAAATGTAGATGACAGCTGTTTTCATATTTCATGCAGCCTGCAGCCATTGATAATGAAAAATGTTAATCAAACATAATGTTCGTCAAACATACAGCACACGTTTTCTCAGGAGGCTAGTATGCACACTTGCTGGATGAATTTTTCTTGGCATCACCAAGGTCCAGGAAGTGGTGCTACCCTGTTCTGGAAGATGAGCAAACCACAGATATGTCATGATTCATGCCCCTGGTCATCATGGCCAAACTAGCCTTTTGGCTGGAGCCAGGTTACAGGCTTCTATGGTGGCCTCAAGGGCCACAAAACACCATAAGGGACTCTCTTGGAGCCAATCCAGGCTCATACTGTTATGTGAAGGACAACATTTGGATTAGGACTTCAGTTAACATGGAGGCACTCACATAGCTCAGTTCCACAGAACTGAGCTGTGCGGTCTAGTGTTTTGGGTGTGGCCAGGCCTGGGACTACTTTACCTGGAACTACTTTACTTGGGCTATATAATCCACATCCAAACAGCAGCACATGCTTTGCGTTATTCTGCAGTTAACAGCGTAACGCTCACCGTGTCCAGTTCTGATCTACAGTGTTTCTTGCATCCTGCCACGTGCTGAATCCTGTATTTGGAAGAAGAAGAACACCATTATTCAGCGCATACCTGTAAGTAGCAGCCTGTCTTTGGTCTTGAATCTTCCATCTTCAAACTACCACCTGCTGCTCACCTGAATACACGTGATCCGGGGATTCTTCATCACGACGCTGCATCCATCTTCAGAACTCTGCAGCAACCTGAAAGAGACAAGAGAGACATTATTAGTGAGCACTCGCTCACGACCACGCAAGGACAACGAAAACCACTGACCAGGTGCAGTCTCTCATTGATCTTAGAACATCACAGTGGCCCGGAACATCATAACGACCTGCAAAGGAAGCGGCGCAGGCACAGCTTAGCAAAAAGGAAAGGCAAGAAGGCGCTGCACACCGCACATTCACTTACCTTGCTGGGATTCTCATCCTATACAGCACGGCAACGCCAAAACTCTCCAACTCATCTGAGGGAAAGAAACTAGATACTTTAATAACAACAAAAATACTGTACAACAGTAGTACCTACGGTGACCAGTCATTTGGTCGAAAATAATTGGTCGACTGGACAAATGGTCGAACCAATTTGGTCGAAAACCAAATGGTCGAATTTTTTTTTTATTTTCACCCTTTTTTTTGGGGGGGGTTCCCCCCAACCCCCTTTTTTTTCTAAAAAACCCTTTTTTGAAAAAACGAAAACCCGAAAAATAAATATATAATTAAAAAAAAAATTAGAGCATTTGGTTTTCGACCAAATTGCGTCGACCAAATGTCATTCGACCAGTTTTCAGTCAACCAAATGACTGGACACCGTACCTACCTCATCAAGCAAATTGTAGTCACAGCAGGCCTGGACCCGAACATGGGGCAACGCACCAGTGAAGCAACTAGGTCGCAGAACGCCCACACCTCCAACGCGTCCCTGCACAGAGACACAGGACGGAGAGCACACCATACCTAATATTAAGGTGAGGAGAGAGACTAAACATAAGGGAGGAATCTGAGGCTGAGGGAGGTGGGAATCAATCCAAGAGAGACGTTAAGCCTTTTATCCAGTATTCCTGTATTGCAGGCGCTCTCCACATTCAACACATTATCAAGGGAGTGGGTTCGAGAGTGCTAATTTTCCAGCCACAGCCGAGTGGCGTCAACGTGGATATTAGGTGAGTGTAACAGATAGCTTCCTGTTTTAACTGCTCAAGGTGTGAGAGTTGACTTCACGCCTGTAACTGTTATATCGGATAAGGATTCAAGAACAGGAAATTGGCAGACACGAACAGAAGCATCGTACATGTCCGCAAAGTTAAAGAAGTAACAAGTGAGAGACATTTCTCTTCACATAGCCAAGGCCATAGAGTACAGTGGAGGCATTCACTGAATGGGTACAAAGCTCTCACTGAAGAGGTGCAAAACCCCACCTAATGGAGTTGTACATAGGAGACCTAACTCAGCGAGCACAGCGACATGCTCGGCTCTAGGCTTTACTCTTCCAGATAGCGGATTTGACGCACGCACACGGGTAGGGAAACCATGTTCCTTCATACATATAAGACCCAACCAAAATTGGAAGGCCGGAGGGGCCGGAGGGGCTGGTGAGCAGTGCAAAGCAGAGGAGTCCTGAGCAGAGCAGCAGTAGGAAAGAGACAGCGGGCCCAGCTAAGCAGAACTCACAAACCCCAGAAGGAGCTGTTTCATGTGAAGCACATTCTGCTCTAAACATGAGTGAAGGGTGGGGGTTTGCTGAATGCATTTAGGCTGATGACGTGTATTATAGTGTATCATAGCCCCAGGAGACATAAAGGTTACACATGCTGTTAAACTAAAACTACCAGTTGTTCTATTATTTGTCTATTCGAATGTGCTCTTTGCCCACATGGCAATCTTGTTTGTCGGTGTGATGTTATGTTATGTTATATCTGCTTTTGCTTCAGCTTGTTTAATGAAAATAAGAGCTCTCAGAAGTTAGGGGGCCATATTAAATACATTAACATGATAACTCCTGTGTCAAGTGTATAATTCAGAGTAATGCGTCAGAGTGGTATCTCTTTGAGTCCAAGAACTTTACAATTCCTGGCTGTATATGTTTAATCATGTTGGTAAGCACACAAATCTAGACAGGCCTGTTGATAATCATGGGTCTATTTTCACAGCCTCAAACGAGATGGAGATAAGAGGCTCATAGTCACGCCTAACTCATAGGCAATCAAGTGAGTTCTGGGGAGAATTAAAAGAGCTGATGTCCATAGAAAAGTGGTCAAACAACTTATAAGAGTAGAGTATTTCTCTATTTTTAATCCAGTCTTCTTCAAATATTAGCTTCTTGACCTTGACTGGGTTACTGTCTAGATCTTCCAGGGATATAGATCACTCAGCAACCACAGAAAACAAAACAAAATTTACCCAGGCCTTAAGAGCCACACAATTACCCAGATTAAAGTGTGCCTCAAATTGAGTAAATAGGGTGCATGCTGGTGGAAACATTATACATCACAAAAGGAGTATTCGTCTTCAGAGAACCTTTATGTCAAGTGATGTAATACCCAGAATATGTTTAACAGGGGGAAACTGAGTACCTGCTTTGAGATTCAGGAATCACTTCCAAATAAACACCTCTTCCTGGGACCAATTCAAATTACCCTCCCAAACTTCAGCCCCACATATTAATTTCAGAACAATCACCTGGTTATATCATTTGAGTGCAGGTACTAGTGAAGGTACTGAATGTTTACATGTCAAAACCTCGGAGGTTAACCCCTAGACCTTCCAATGCTGTCCGAATTCCGAGGAAGTATAAGTTGACAAGAAAAGGTGCAAGAACACAACCCTGATGTAAGCAACGATCCACAGAGTTCCACCCGAATACATTCCCTTTCTATCTAACCTGACCTTCATTCTAATATCTTTATGCAGAAGTTCCAGCATTTGAACCAAGACCTCTGGGCAACCCCATAGCCTAAGCATCCCCCAAAGCTTGTTTTCGATCCACACCTTCAAATGCCTTAGTAATATCAAGAAAGGAAAGATCAATTGTGCGCTTTGATTGGAACACTTGGCTATTCAAAAGCTGTAACACAAGGCAGTTAAGGGCTGTGCTTGTCCTTTACGAAAACCAGATTGATTACAATCCAACTTATTAGCAGAAATGGCCCATCTTTCTAGTGCATGCAATAGAAAACCGGAAAAAATCTTGTAGGAGGCATCCAAAAGGGAAATAGGGTGAGAATTCCCCATATTCGCCCTATCCCCCTTTTTATATAATACTACCACAATGGCCTTTCTCCAAGTATCTAGGTACTTAGTCCGCCCATTCACATTACAGAACAATTGATAAAGCACCTCAGCCCATAAAAGAGGCTCTGCTTTTAGTGTTAAATTTTATGGAGAATCGGGTCCAGGGGAATTTGAAGATTGGCCCTCCTAATAGCCGCATTTATTCCTACTGGATCAATATCCAAGAGGTCCCAAGTCGCAACACCCAAAGAGAACTCTGGTTTACCAAACACAAAAACCTCTGTACAGCTTACAACAGCATACAAGAGATTCTAGAACTGCCAGGTCCAGGGATGGCTGCATAAAAGCTGAGCTCCTGTGCCTGGACTGAATCCTCACACTATAATGGCTGATATAAATACAATTGGTTCAACTCAGCCCACAAAAAGGCAGAAAGGAGGCGGAGAGAAGGTTCCTGTGGAAAGAGAATATAAGACACTGGAGATGTTAACTAAAGTGTTCTTGTATGTTGCTGAGATCAAAGAAAAACTGTCCAAAGCTGAAGAGAGATATGTGGAGCTAACATCAAACATCAGCAGAGTTGAAACACACTTATCTGAAAAGGATGATAAAGTTTTGAGGATGGCGGACCAGATTAGAGACTTACAAGTCAAGAATGACAGGCTAACCTTGAATATATCAGAGCAAGAACATTTCTCTAGAAGAAATAATGTTAGAATTGCTGGCTTTCCAGAAAATATTGAGAACGGCAAACCTATACACATCATAGAGAAAGCTCTGATTACTCTGCTCAAGTTGGACCCCAAAATAAAATTGGAAATGGAAAGGGCGCATAGGAGTTTTGGACCAAACCAGTGCTTGGCCAGAAACCTAGACACCATGTGGTCAAATTTTTGAGATTTCCAATTAAGGAGATGATACTAAAGAAAGCACGTGAGAAGGGTGATATTTCATGGGGGGACACAGAGTCATGATTTTTGGAGACTTGAGCTGAGATGTGTTGGATAATAGAAGCAAATCTAATATGGCAAAAGAGAAGGTAAAAACCAAAAACCTCAAGTATTATGTCCACACGCCCACTAGACACCACAGCACCTCCAATCCCAACATCTGGTACACATGTAGGACAGGGGCCGAGTGAGCAGCTTGGGGTCCATACCTTACGTCACAGCAGAAGTCACATTCGGTCCTGGTTGTATCCATTTCTGCAATGGCAACTGCCGTGGCGCATTGGGTCAGGCAGAGTAAGTCAGTCATGTTTACTTCCGGATCACGTGTCAAGGAGATCCCGATCACGTGATTCTGTTTTGGGTCATGTGACTAGGAACCAAATGGTATAAAAGCAGAGTTCCCACGACCACACATCGCTTCAGAGCTGTTCTTCACGACTCTGTTTGGCGTTTGCTCTTCAGTCTTGGTTCTTGGATTACTCGAACTCGGACCTCGAACTACAGACTCATTTTGGCTTTCCCTTCGGATTTGGTGCTTTTTCTTGTGGATACTTAGCTGTTTTGACCTCAGGACTTTCCTACCGGACTTCTTTTTGTTCTTCCCTGGATTGATTTTTACTTCTCACGAACTTACGTATAACCACGTCTTCCATGTCAACAACTGCAGGTGGGCTCAGCAACTGGTGACTAGTCTGACCACCATCCCAAGTCACCATTACCATCATCTGAAGGTGCTGCTAACGTGCCCCACGTAGCTGTATCTCAGGCCCCTGTGTGGTTAGCAGTGACCTTACTACTACATTTAGGTAAGCTTCTTCCTGGACAGTACTAGTCCGTTATGTATACTGCAACTGTGATTTTTTGTACTAATAATTGTTTGCCTTACATAGGCCTTGGGGTTTCCAGTGCTACGTGGTTCCGCGTTCCAGCATCTCCCACCTGTTGCCTCAAGGATCGCATAGAGAGTCATATTATCTCTCCCTGTGTGGTACTTGGGGACGGAGGCCCCTCTAATCTTCACGACAATTAAGTTTCAACAGACTGTGAAGCCACTTGTCCTTTGTGTTATGGAGCCCTCAGCTGATGACCCCATGACCGCTTTGGTTCAAGCAATCACATCTTTACGGGCTGATATGGCAGCCGACACCACCACCATTCACCAACATCTTGATTCCATACAAAGTGTCCAACATCCCCTGCCTGCAGATCCAGAATTCGGGGATGCTGCATCACAGCCCCCAGCACCACAACCCACAGCACCCAGTGTGCCACCACCCATTCCCATGGTGGTTCCCACTCCCTTTCCATTAGCAGCTCCTGGGAGATTCCACAGTGACCCCAGGAAGTTTCGCACTTTCCTCAATCAATGTAAATGACATTTCTTGTGCAGACCATTGGCCTTCCCAGATTCCACCACTAAAGCAGCATTTACCCTATCTCATTTGGCAGGTACTGCAGCTGCCTGGGCCAACCCTTTGTTAGAAAAAGACAGCCCTACCTTGTACGACTTTGATTTACTAGTGGCAGAAATTACCCAGGTTTTTGATACTAGACATAAGGCCCAATCAAGTGATCTAAAATTGTTAGATTTAGGTCAATGAAAAGGTACACTCATAGAGTACATAACTCGTTTCAACCAATTATCAGTTGAAACTTGATGGCCGGAAAGCAAGAAAGCAGTGGTGTTTTATAGAAGGCTGAGCAACTCTATGAAAGATGCCCTTTTAGTCGTTCCCTCTTTACCAACACAATACCCCGACCTGGTGTACTTGGCCCTGCAGGTGGACACCGGATGAACTGAACGAAGAGCCAAAGCTGGGTTTTCTAGTACACATCCCGCAACTTCATCTTCTGAGTCTCCCGGGGAACCCATGCAGATTGGGGGAATCCGTAGTCCTATCTCTCTCACAGAAAGGGAACGTAGAAGGACAGACAACGCCTGTTTCTATTGCGGCCTGAACGGACATTTCGTCAAAGAATGTCCTCCTCACACAAAGCTGAAGAACCAGGTTTTTCGGACAGCTCGAACTTAGATCCGGGGACTGGATCAAGCATGCCTTGTTTTTCCTCGGAATCAGTGCCCGCTTTTGGTTGCATAAGACCCGTTATTGTACAAGCCATTCTGAAACCAACTCCAGATATCATGCACCCAGTCCCCATTGTCATTGATTCTGAGGCCACTGGGAACTACATCGACATCACATTGGCCTTGTCCTTGAATCTCCCATTGGTGAATAAATCACGTCCGGAACCAGTCCAAGCCATTGACGGTACAGCCTTAGTATCTGGCCACATCAAACAATAAACGGCTCCCCTCACCTTGATCTTCCAAACCATCCATAAAGAGACCAAATGTTTTGACTTGATCTCCATGCCTCAGTTCGGTCTCATCTTGGGTATTTCATGGTTAAAAGAACACAATCCGCTTATCGATTGGAAATCGGGGCAGGTACACTAGAATCCGAAGTATGCCAAAACTTTTGTCTCATCTTGCCTGAAGGAGAAGGGACACCCTCACAGGTTTTGTGTGCTGTCGCACAACTTACTTTGGAGGACGCTGGGGATTCTACATCCAGTCCTCATGTGGTAGGGGCGGTCGCTGTGGGCATTCCTACGGTCTACCACGACTTTCAAGAGATTTTTGACCATGGAACAGCCGAGGTCCTCCCTCCGCATCATTCTTACGATTGCCCTATAGATCTGCTCCCCAATTCCTCCATACCTACTGGACGCATTAAACTCCCTGTCCCATTCTGAGGCGCAAGCTCTGAAATCATACATTCAGAAATCACTAAAATTAGGACACATACGTCCATCCAATTCACCTGCAGCCAGTCCAATATTCTTTGTCCCCAAGAAAGAAAGCGATCTTCGACCATGTGTGGATTATCGCCACCTAAATGCTATCACTGTAAAGTACCGCTATCCAATACCCCTCATCACATCCTTGGTAGATCGACTAACACATGCTTCTGTGTATACAAAACTCGACCTCAGAGGAGCCTACAACTTGGTTTGAATCCGCAAGGGGGACGAATGGAAAACTGCATTTTGTACCCGCTATGGTTTATACGAGTATACGGTCAGGCCATTCGGGCTTTGCAAAGAACCAGGTTTTTCGGACAGCTCGAACTTAGATCCGGGGACTGGATCAAGCACGCCTTGTTTTTCCTCGGAATCAGTGCCCGCTTTTGGTTGCATAATACCCGTTATTGTACAAGCCATTCTGAAACCAACTCCAGATATCCTGCACCCAGTCCCCATTGTCATCGATTCTGAGGCCACTGGGAACTACATCGACATCACATTGGCCTTGTCCTTGAATCTCCCATTGGTGAATAAATCACGTCCGGAACCAGTCCAAGCCATTGACGGTACAGCCTTAGTGTCTGGCCACATCAAACAATAAACGGCTCCCCTCACCTTGATCTTCCAAACCATCCATAAAGAGACCATATGTTTTGACTTGATCTCCATGCCTCAGTTCGGTCTCATCTTGGGTATTTTATGGTTAAAAGAACACAATCCGCTTATCGATTGGAAATCGGGGCAGGTACACTTAGAATCCGAAGTATGCCAAAACTTTTGTCTCATCTTGCCTGAAGGAGACGGGACACCCTCACAGGTTTTGTGTGCTGTCGCACAACTTACTTTGGAGGACGCTGGGGATTCTACATCCAGTCCTCATGTGGTAGGGGCGGTCGCTGTGGGCATTCCTACGGTCTACCACGACTTTCAAGAGATTTTTGACCATGGAACAGCCGAGGTCCTCCCTCCGCATCATTCTTACGATTGCCCTATAGATCTGCTCCCCAATTCCTCCATAGCGACTGGACGCATTAAACTCCCTGTCCCATTCTGAGGCGCAAGCTCTGAAATCATACATTCAGAAATCACTAAAATTAGGACACATACGTCCATCCAATTCACCTGCAGCCAGTCTAATATTCTTTGTCCCCAAGAAAGAAAGCGATCTTCGACCATGTGTGGATTATCGCCACCTAAATGCTATCACTGTAAAGTACCGCTATCCAATACCCCTCATCACATCCTTGGTAGATCGACTAACACATGCTTCTGTGTATACAAAACTCGACCTCAGAGGAGCCTACAACTTGGTTTGAATCCGCAAGGGGGACGAATGGAAAACTGCATTTTGTACCCGCTATGGTTTATACGAGTATACGGTCAGGCCATTCGGGCTTTGCAAAGAACCAGGTTTTTCGGACAGCTCGAACTTAGATCCGGGGACTGGATCAAGCACGCCTTGTTTTTCCTCGGAATCAGTGCCCGCTTTTGGTTGCATAAGACCCGTTATTGTACAAGCCATTCTGAAACCAACTCCAGATATCCTGCACCCAGTCCCCATTGTCATCGATTCTGAGGCCACTGGGAACTACATCGACATCACATTGGCCTTGTCCTTGAATCTCCCATTGGTGAATAAATCACGTCCGGAACCAGTCCAAGCCATTGACGGTACAGCCTTAGTGTCTGGCCACATCAAACAATAAACGGCTCCCCTCACCTTGATCTTCCAAACCATCCATAAAGAGACCATATGTTTTGACTTGATCTCCATGCCTCAGTTCGGTCTCATCTTGGGTATTTCATGGTTAAAAGAACACAATCCGCTTATCGATTGGAAATCGGGGCAGGTACACTTAGAATCCGAAGTATGCCAAAACTTTTGTCTCATCTTGCCTGAAGGAGACGGGACACCCTCACAGGTTTTGTGTGCTGTCGCACAACTTACTTTGGAGGACGCTGGGGATTCTACATCCAGTCCTCATGTGGTAGGGGCGGTCGCTGTGGGCATTCCTACGGTCTACCACGACTTTCAAGAGATTTTTGACCATGGAACAGCCGAGGTCCTCCCTCCGCATCATTCTTACGATTGCCCTATAGATCTGCTCCCCAATTCCTCCATACCGACTGGACGCATTAAACTCCCTGTCCCATTCTGAGGCGCAAGCTCTGAAATCATACATTCAGAAATCACTAAAATTAGGACACATACGTCCATCCAATTCACCTGCAGCCAGTCCAATATTCTTTGTCCCCAAGAAAGAAAGCGATCTTCGACCATGTGTGGATTATCGCCACCTAAATGCTATCACTGTAAAGTACCGCTATCCAATACCCCTCATCACATCCTTGGTAGATCGACTAACACATGCTTCTGTGTATACAAAACTCGACCTCAGAGGACCCTACAACTTGGTTTGAATCCACAAGGGGGATGAATGGAAAACCGCATTTTGTACCCGCTATGGTTTATACGAGTATACGGTCAGGCCATTCGGGCTTTGCAATGCGCCGGTCACTTTCCAACGTTTCATGAATGAGGTGTTCAACGATATATTCGATGTTTACGTGGTCGTGTCTCTAGATGACATCCTCATATTTTCCCTAAATATGGAGGAACATGTAACACATGTTCGCGAAGTACTCTTTCGACTACGGAAGCACTCACTCTTTGCTAAACCCGAAAAATGTCAATTTCACGTCGACAATGTCGAATTCCTGGGTTTTCACATCACACCAGGGTTTTGGCAATGAATTGTTTAAAAGTCTGAGCAGTGTTAGACTGGCCAACTCCAGTCAATCTCAAAGCCATACAGTCATTCTTAGGTTTTGCAAATTTTACAGACGGTTCATCTCTGCATTCTCGTCTATCGTAGCTCCTCTCACAGCTTTGACCAGTCCTCATGTCCAGTACCTATAGTTAGATGAGCACCAGAAAGCCTTTGAATCCTTAAAAAACACCTTTACCACTGCTCCGGTCCTCCAATATTCCGACCCAGAATTACCTCTTGTAGTGGAAGCGGATGCTTCCTCTTTTGCTTTAGGGGCTGTTCTATCTCAAGCATGCTCTTCTTCTGGTCGTTTACATCTTGTGGCATTCCACTCCCGTAAATTCACCCCCACAGAAATCCATTACACAGTCAGAGAAAATGAGTTACTGGCCGTAAAGGATGCATTCCAGGTTTGGCGGCACCACCTCCTGGGTGCTAAACATCAGACAATCGTGTTTACAGACCACTGCAACCTTCAAGATCTGGCCTCTCTGAAGTGCATCAATAGCCGCCAGGTCCGTTGGCATCTGTTTTTTGCAGCCTATGATTTTCAGATCAAACATCGACCTGGGTTAGCAAATGGGAAAGCCGATGCATTGTCGCGTTCCCCTGGGGGTGTTTCCCTACCAGTGTTTCCTGAAACTTTACTGCAACGGAAAAACATCATTTGCCTTTGCACTCCACCTCTATCCATGTTGGCTTCTATCCGTACCTGGGTGGCCCAACATCCTGATCGTTTGTCTGAATGGGACCCTGTGTATCACGACGGTCTACCCTTTGTGCAGAACAGACTAGTTTTACCCACCACTGACACCCATAACCTTACATTAGAATGGTCCCATAATGCCGCCATCAATTGATATCCCGGTCAGAGACAGACACTGGCTCTGTTGAAGCGCTGGTGCTGGTGGCTGTCTATGAAGCGGGACGTCGACTGTTATATGAACACTTGGTCAGTGTGTGCCCAATGCAAAACCATAGGGGACGACATGTAGGCCTGCTACAACCCCTACCCGTACCCCCAAGACCATGGCACACTCTTACCATGGACTTTGTGACTGACCTACCCCGAGTACAAGGATTTGACACGATATGGGTAGTGGTAGACTCATTCACAAAATGGCACGTTTCATTCCATGCTCAGGTATTCCTTCCGCTCCTGTATTAGCTGGGTTGTTTTTCAAGTCCATTTTTTGTTTGTTTGGGTTACCCACCGTGTTAGTTTCTGATAGAGGATCCCAATTCATGTCCAGTTTCTGGCAGGCTTTGACTAAACTGCTTGGTGTAGACGCACGTTACTTCTCAGCCTTCCACCCAGAAACAGATGGACAACCTGAGCGAGTGAACCAGACTATGGAGCAATACCTGCGTTGTTTAACGTTGCAACATCAGCAGTCCGGGTTCCGCGTATTACACCGCGCTGAATTCACCTACAATAATGCCTTGCACTCCTCCACAGGTTTTTCTCCATTCTATACCCTTTACGGTCAACACCCACGTACCTTGCCTTTCCCTGATCTCTCCCTTTCTGGCAATCCTGCTGCTGCTGCCTGTGTCCGTGATCTATCCACTGTTCATTCCCAGACCCTTGTTCATCTCCAAGGAGCCCAGGTGTCCCTGAAGTCCACGGCTGACAAAAGCATTCGGCAGCCCCTGATTATTCTGTGGGGGATAGGATTTGGTTGTCCTCTCATCACCTCTGCTTGCTGGGTTGTCGCAAGCTCATGCCCTGGTTCGTTGGGCCTTTTGTGGTGTCTAAGGTGATCCATTCTGTGACTTATCGGCTTTCGATTCCTGCTGCCTGGCGTATCCATCCTGTCTTTCACACCTCCCTGCTGAAACCCTGCCCTGGTCCTACCCGCCTCCATGCTCCTCCTGCCCCTGTCTCTTTGGACACCCCTGATGTGTACGGGGGTTTCTGGTATCTTGGGTTCCTGCATTTTTTGGGGTAGGTTGCACTATCTGGTGGATTGGTTGGGGTATGGTCCTGAGGAGCGTTCCTGGTTCCCTACTGGGGACGTTCATGCTCCTCGCCTCGTTTCCCGTTTTCACCTTGAAGATCCGTCCTTCCCACGGCGCCGTGGGCCTTTGGGGGGGCTCTGTCATGCATCATGTCCACACGCCCACTAGACGCCCCACAGCATGTCCAATCCCAACATCCAGTACACATGTAGGACGTGGGCTGCGTGATCAGCTTGGGGTCCATACCTTACATCACAGCAGAAGTCACATTCGGTCCCGGTTGTATCCATTTCTGCATTGGCAACTGCCATGGCGCATAGGGTCAGGCAGAGCCAGGCAGTCACGTTCACTTCCGGATCACGTGACAAGGAGATTCCGATCACGTGAGTCTGTTTTGGGTCATGTGACTAGGAACCAAACGGCATAAAAGCAGAGTTCCCGCGACCACACATTGCTTCACAGCTGTTCTTCACGACTCTGTTTGTCGTTTGCTCTTCAGTCTTGATTCTTGGATTACTTGAACTCGGACCTCAAACTACGGACTCCTTTTGGCTTTCCCATCGGATTTGGCGCTTTTTCTTGTGCATATCTGGCTGTTTTGACCTCAGGACTTTCATACCGGACTTCTTTTGGATATTCCCTGGATTGATTTTTACTTCTCATGAACTTACGTATAACCACGTCTTCCATGTCAACAACTGCAGGTGGGCTCAGCAAATGGTGACTACTCTGACCACCATCCCAAGTCACCATTACCATCATCTGAAGGTGCTGCTCATGCGCCCCCACATAGCTGTATCTCAGGCCCCTGTGTGGTTAGCAGCGACCTTACTACTACACTTAGGTAAGCTTCTTCCTGGATAGTACTAGTCCATTCTGTATACTGCAACTGTGATTGTTTGTACTAATAATTGTTTGCCTTACAACGGCCTTGGGGTTTCCAGTGCTACGTGGTTCCAGAGTTCCAGCATCTCCCACTTGTGGCCTCAAGGATCGCATAGAGAGTCATATTATCTCTCCCGGTGTGGTACTTGGGGATGGAGGCCCCTCTAATCTTCACGACAATCAAATCTCGACATAGATCCAACTAAATGTTGTGTGGTCATGGATGGTCAACTATTTTGTTTAATGATAACAACAGTGCTGAAGCCTTTCTGAGTGATCTTGAGAGGGATCAAGAGCCCGTGGAAGCTGATGCAACAACCTCGCAAAGGATTTTACCAACAAAGAAAAGAAGATAAAGACTTCATCAACTTTGGCTTTTTGATATGCAGTGGTTTGATTAGTTCGCTTATTTTTGTTTTTGTTATTTAATTCCTTATCATAATTTTTTTAATATATACTATATCAAATGTCGGCATAATAGTGCTAGATGTGCGGTTATTGTAAACATTAAATTAGTTCACAGCGGTTTTCTTTTGCTCTGTGAGCTCGGAACAATTAGAGGAAAGGAAGTCCTACAGCGAAGGTTACAACGTGGCTTCAACGCACATACAACGTAGGACCCGAATGTCAGCATGGGGATTCGCATATCCCTGGTCGGGATGAGGAAATGGATGAAAGTTACCCCACACCGTGCTGGAATGTTTGTTATGTGAAGGCGGGTTGCTGAGCGCTGTGTAGGCGGACTGTGGCTCAATGAATCTGCAAAGAAGTGTAAAAGACGGGGACCGGTCATGCCGGTGGCTAGGGATAGGAGCAGCATTTAGCCTGAATATGCCAGGCGTAAGACTTTGCCGCTATGATGTGAAGCATGGGGATAAATGTTTATATTATTGTAAAATCGGCGAGAACAATCGGAAATCTACTGAAACGTGCCAAATGAACCCATGTGAGCAGCAAACTATCTGTTTTATTTAAAAAGGTTAGCCATCCTAACTGCCTTTGCTATTGCTATAAGAATGATTATCATAGTGCATGCCACTGCCTAATTTATGCTGTCATTGGTGGACAATTCGGGATCAAACGCTGGAGAGGACTTTGTTGTACTTTTAGCAACCAGTAATATATTGGAGTTTTAACATCTGTAGTTCTCTGGAAAGGGTACCAATATACATGCCAATAATATGCACAGTAACTATAGATAATATAATTACAAATGAGGGCTGGGTTAGGGCTGTTATTAAACATATAAATGGATGTCTTGCTAGTTTCATTGTTGATTGCAGTTGTGGATCTATCATGGGCTATGGGGGCCATGGCAGGGTTTGTCATTTAAATAATTAATGGGACCATCTGTGCCATACTGGGTAGATGGTATATACTATTCAGCTACGGATGGCAATTGGAGGAGATTTAATTGCCCATTATTCCAAAGTAGAGATGATGTAAGGTCCCATTATTTCATTTTCTGACCCTCAACTGGTTGCATGTTTGTGTGAATAAAGAAACTAACAGAAAGGAAAGCCTATAATGAGGGGTGAACTAAGGAAAGATAACTGTATTGAGTAGGATTGAATGCCACCTCAGGAAAATAGCTACAGTGGCAATTAGAATGAGGGCTCAGAAAATTGCAGAGTGTATACTATATACAGAGCGGAACAAGTGAGTAGCTGTGATAATGCAGAGTTCTACAGCATATGTGAATTTGGAAGATTAATAGGCAATGTATAGGGGATTACTGGAAGTGACAGGCTGAGTGAACTAGATTAACATGTGTGTAATTTATTATAAAGGGTATATGATGAATGGAATTAATGCGCTGTAGCATGGACTGGTGGGAGGAAAAGTGATTGACGAAGCCTGAAGTTTTCATTATTTTAGCAGAGGTTGTTTCGTAGATAGTTTTGCATCTATACTGGGAATTAAAAGGCTAATAAAAGGTCTAGGGTTTACTAGCTGGCTGACAATATATTAGAAAACTGCTGCCCAGTCGGGGAAGCAAGACTAGATGGTGACAGAATTTAAGGGGAGCTAAGGAGAACTAAGATAGGGGTGGGGGCATGTGCTAATTTTGTAGTGCTAACAAGTTGAGGCGCGGACCAAGGAGAGGGTCTAGTTCGGAACTACAATTATAATGTAAATTTTGTGGCTCAGAATCGCTCTGTGAAAAGACTAATTTATCTTTGACATGTTCTATGGGTGTTTTAGAAAGTGTTTTTGTTTTATGTTGTCATATGGATGTTGTCTTTTTAATATGTGGGTCTCCTTCACGTCAGAAGTGGATAACTACATGGTTACGGCTGGCTCTGACTCCACTCCCAGATCAAGGCTTAAAAGAGCAGCTGTGGATTATTAGGACGGCTAAGAATTATTGGTGCTGTGAATATTAGTGGTAGAATTGGGAATATAGAAGAGAGAAAGAGAGAAGCAAGGGAAACTCGTTGCTAGATGAATAAGTTGGCGTTTTGTTCATGGAACGTTAAAGGACTAAATAACCCCAGGAAAAAAAAGAAGTTTTAATGAGACTAAAGAGGGAAAAGGTGGATGTTGTCCTTCTACAAGAGACCCATTTACTGGAAGAATCGAAACATCTAATGAATGTTAGAAAATGTTAACAAAATACTGTTAAACTGTTATGTTTCTAAATCAAGAGGTGTGGGAATACTGTTTCGCAGGGGTTTAAATATGAATGTGGAGAGGGTGATTATGGATAATGAAGGAAGAGTGGTTCTGGTTCATATAAAGTATGAGGGGAATGTAATTACAATAAGATCATTTTATGGTCCCTGTTCTGCGGGCAACGATTTTTTTAAAACAAAAATAACATCTCTATTGCAGAATATGTGCGGGGAGCACATTAAATTGGGGGAAGATTTTCATTGTGTCCTTAACCACAAGTTGGACTGTTCGGCACATTACCGATATACAGCAGAGGGTACAAGCAGAGCGTTTGGTGAACTTTTGCATAGTCTTGATTTAGTTGATATATGGAGATCCTTGAACCCTGGGGAGAAAGAGTACTCTTTCTTTTCACCAGTTCATGATTCATATTCCAGAATTGATTATTTTTTTATTTATGACAGACTCTTTGAAAATACTATGAGCGTAAGGATACTAGAACGAGGTCTATTAGGCCATTCTTTGATTATACTGAAGTTGGAACTGGGGGACGTGCAGTCAACCACATCAAGATGGCATTTAAAAACATTAATATTAAAGAATCAGGATGTGCTTGCATCTTTTGTTAGGACCTTTTATGAAATAAATAAAGGCTCAGCTGCTGAGCTAGTGGTCTGGTATTGTGTTAAGGCAGCTATTAGGGGAGAATTGATAAATATTACAGCCCGTGCAAGAAAACTGGGGATGGTGGAATTCAAACGTGTGGAGAGTAAGTTAGGGAAATTACAGAAGAAATTTGAATTGTCAAGAGCGTGAATACCTGTAGAGTGAGATGGATATACAGAGCGAGAAAGGCCTTTTTTTTATGGAGCAGAAATATTGGGACACCGGAGGCAAAGGTGGTAGATTACTTGTCAACACATTGAAGGGTTTAGTTAATAAAGCGTATGTCCAGAAAATAGTAAATGAACACGGAATATCAAAGGTTAGAAGGCAGGAGATATGTAAATGTTTCTGGAATTTTTCTTTCTATACAGAAACCCAATTTCCAACATCAGACAACTTAGAAGAGTTTTCTGGGAAGATTAGTTTGCCAAAATGCCTAATCCAGTTACCAAACTACTCACTATATGAATGACTGGAGATGCTTTGAGAACTTTTATGACCGCTAGAGGAGAAAATGTTTGGATTCATTATGAGGCACCGTTATGGCACAATATGGGGCTACAGATCGGTAATAAGTCCTTGTGCTGGCAGAGTTGGGTTAAGAAAGGTAAGGGTATGTGATGTGAGGATGTTTTGGATTAGGGAAAAGAGAGCACAGGCGCTATATAGAATTGGAGTCCCTCCTAGCAGAAAGACAGGGGATGTTAGATAGCCCTATGATTGAGAGACCAATGGTCTGCAGCGTTTTTCACTCATCTCCATGTATGGTATCGACCTATATGAAAATGATGTTGATGGATAGTTTTTGTGGGAATGAATGGGAAAAGCTGTGACAGGCATGGGTGAAGGAGTTAGGCAAGGATACATATGTAAAGGAGTGGGATAGCTTGGTGAGAACTGGTTCCAACTCAAAGATGGATATGAACTTGCGATATGTGTGTCAAAGGATTCTGGGTCGCCTATACTGGACCCCTGCACAAATGGTTCGCCTAGGTATGGCTGATGCTGACTTATGCTGGGGTTGTGGCCGAAATTGGGGTACATTATTCCACATTTTATGGGAATGTCCAAGAGTGGTTGGATTCTGTGATGAAGTGCTGAGCAGACTAGATTTAATACTTGGAGTGACTCTACCAAGAACGCAATATTCAACAATCCTGCTGTTAAGTACTGGTAGATGTGTAGTGGCTCGAGAGTATAGTGGGTGAATACACAAAGTACTGGTGGTGGCAGCAAAGCAAATTCTAAGGGAATGGAAACCAAGGAAAAAGCCAGAGATGGAGGGATGGTTGTTGGACTTGTGTATCTAGTCTAGTTATGAGAAAGTCATGGTAAAAGAAGCGTGAGGACTCTTATTCTGAGTTGTTTTTAATGAACAGTATGGTTGATGCTAGCATTATTAGGCTAATAGGTGGATATGACGTGAAAGGAGAGGGGATTGATGAAAAACTGCTATTTGTTGTTTGTCAGTGTTTGTCAATGGAGTGTTGTCTGGTTTTGTTATATGTATAGGATTGGTGTAGTAATATAATGTTTTAGTTATAGTGGATATTATTAAAACATGTAAATATGCTTATTATAGTAATTAGATTATTTGATATAAATTATGTTCCCTGAATGCAATCCACTGATGTTATGGATATGTTTGGATCATTTCTTGTTTTTCTTGTTCTTAAAATGTTAAATAAAGAGTTTAAACCAAATAAAACCAACAGAATACTAGTTACTAAAATAGTTCTCCCACACCTGTCCTGGAATAGGCTGATGTTGCAACGATAGTTGCACCCCCAACCCCCTCATACCAGTCTCCAGAAATTAGCTGTCTCTCGAGAGGACAAAGCCATAAGCATGTTTTCTGCATCATTCTGCAATAGCAACGCACGATGACCTTTTACCCAATTCCTATAGGTTTGTTTAAGCTTGGCTGTAATTAGAACCACATTCAAATCCATTTTTATGGCTTTCCTAATTTTCCCTCTCAGCTTCTTCTTCCTTTCTCGTATCTCTGCATTAAACTTATGGGAAAATACTGAGGGTTTGCTGTCCCTTCTAGGAGTCGAAGATGGTATTAGAGCAACAAGCATATTCTGTAAATGGGGAGATAACAACCTGGGACACATATCTGCAAATCCTGATCTATCGCAGCATTAAACTGACAGGCATACTTGGGTCTTCAAATTACTGCGTGGTTCTGAGGATTTATATCAATGGCATCCGAAAGCTGGTCAGGAGGATCAGTTGTACTGATGCCCGCAAAAGACACCCTAAGGAGCGAATGATCACGTGTCGTGTCAAAATCAACATTAAAGCTATCAATAAAAGGCCAAAAATGGGCAGACACAAATACACAATCCTAAGTGGATTTGTAAAGGTCATTGGACCATGTGTAACTAGTAGGGACATTGTCCAAAAATGTCCCATTTAGGAGAAGCAGAACCAGGCTACCTAAACAGGCACGGAATAGTAGCCCTTGAGCTCTTGCGGATTGAGACAAATACCTAGTGGACCCCGGAAGATCCACTCTGAGTCTAAGCATTCTGAATTAAAATCACCAAGGTTTACAAAACGCACAGTACGCAGCAAAAAATATAGATCAAATGCATTGCTAATAGCTACTAATAAATCTGTTAAAACAGTCAATGCAGGATTAAAATAAATGTTTAAAATAATCAGCACTGTTAAATCTTGCACAGATGGGTCAAACCATGTTATTTTACAGCCAAAAATGTCATGACGGCCTATATAGATATTTTCAATATTGGAGCCAGGGGAACACGCCAAGCACAGATTAGACCACCATATGCTCAACCCCTGGGTCCCTTTCTCACAGGTTTGTGTATGACAGTAAAACCATCCACTAGAGTGGTGTCAAGCATAAGAGATTTTTGAATACTTATGTCCGCCTCATTCCAAAGTTTCCCATTTGAGCAAAGATGGCTAAAACCACGCGTATTCCATGATACAATCCTCACCGGGGCAATTCAGCGAGTGCCCCTTTGCAGTGGATTATGGTGATGTAACGAATTTATAATGTGAGACCAATCATACGTCACATTACGATTCGCCGTCCGTGGGAAATCATCATTGGTTGCGTTTGTAGGAGCCAATTGTACATTTATTTTTAAGGGGTCACGTGGACTAAAGTCAGAGCCACCATCCCCACCATGAATAACTCCCTCTGAAATGTCTTGCGGCCAACCCTTGGACAGAGAGTAACCCATATTAAATAGATGTTCACCCTCAGCCATGACTAGGTTATAGACGAGCTTAGAGTAAAAGCCAATTTTAACCATGTCAAGGCGTCTAAAGTCCAGAAAAAAGATTCTGGCAATATCCTTCGAGGAAAGTGATTGAAGGCTGGTTATTTGACTAAATAGTGCCAAAATATATTGTGGATGTAAAGGGTAAAGCTCTTTAACCTTAAAAGTGCGGCTCAAACATATGTAACTCAACTTATCCCCGAAAAGGCAAAGCCATACCTGGGAGCAAAGGCACTTGTAAGACCTCGGGGGCCTCAGCCCTCTCTGGTAATCTGAAAATAGAACCCCCAGGTGGACCCATAGGGAATCTGGCTGGCCCTATCGGCAGACCTTCTAACCCATATCCCTGTGACAGGGACCTCCTCCTTTCTTCCATGGTCAAGAAACTCTGAGAACCCGTAGCAAGTGACTGGGAAAAAACACTACTGGCTCAAAGGGTTGGGCAGCAGGCTCAAGTGTTTTAGGAATAGGATTGATAGACACACAGGGACCTGACACTCCTTGACTAATGTCAACTAGTACCTTAGGTTGTATGGAGGAATCAAACTTCTCTGGCAAGCAACCCTGAGGGGCCTCCTCATCAGATTTCAAGGGGTATGTTGATAGAGGGAGATATTCAGTCCATCATCAACCACTTCAGCCATCTTTGGTTTGAAATATTCTGTGATCAATGATGTTTTATTTATTTTGTGATCAGCTGACGACAACTGATCACAAGTCGTTACCTGCTTCAATAACTGACACGTGCTATCCTTATGGGTACCGCCCATCTTAGATAGTGATACCTGAGCCTGTGTAATTGGAAGGCCATCCTGATAATCCACTTCTTCAGGGAATACCTCCGCCTGTGCCTTTAAAGATTGTAGAAATGTAAGTGAATCTTTGTTATTTATGGAAGCTGCTGATGTGTTTTCTTAAATATTCTTAGCTTTCTTCTTCCTTCTATGTCCAACTTCCACAGGCACTACTGGGTCATTCCCAGGACTCGCCCTGGAGGAGGGCGTCATCCCTCCCACTTCATCCAGTGTCAATTGCAAGAGGATAGTCTCGGAGGGCAATTTAACCTGTAGTTCAGGGTCCTTTTGTGTAGGGGTCTGGCAACCTGCCCCCTCTCCCTCATCTAGACCTACAGGCTTACATACAAATAATAATCAGCCCACAAGTTTTGGGCGGCAACAGACACAGTATTCAAAGTTGTTAATGCACCCGAGCCATCACATTTTTACAAATTGCCCCCGGGGCACTCAACGCCAGATTAAAACCTTCAATAAAGGTCACTTTTTCAAGAAAATTTTTAAAGGAGGAAGGGACTTCTCTTAATTCATACATGTTCACATCTTGCCCACGGTCCAGGGTATCTAATATTCTTGACAAAACCGGAAAGGAGAAAGCGTCCACCATAAGCACTTCCTGAGCCTGATAATCGTGACACATAGTAGTCTGCCCTTTGGGATCACGTATCAGCCTTTCGTCAAAGGTTGGCGAAAAGCAGTGGGTTGCAGTTGGCCCTGGCTGGTTGAAAAAATCATGAGCATCGAACATTAATGGTGGACCATGACAAGTAGTAGGAAACACATCCGCCTCCAACATAAGGGACACGGGTTGATAAGGAGATGCCTTGCAGAATGTGACCTCCTCCATACCTCGTGGGTGGAAGGGAGAACCATGGTTGGATTATATAGAAGAACCCCCAAGGAAAGGCGCACTCTTTTAGCCAGTTCCAAGGAAACTACTGGCGCCAAAATCGAAACATCTAAAACAAGGTTCAACCAAACGCGATCCGTGAAGTCCTCAGCATCAGCGTGGGTTAATGAAACTGAACCGTCTGCATTTTCACTCTTATGGTAATTACCAGTAAGCACAACAGTAGATTCCCTTAACGGAGGGGAGTTTTGATGTTGCAAGTTAAAAACCCGACCTCCTGTGCATTCATCTGGGGTAGCCGGTTTACACCCCAGGGATTTACCGTTGCATAGACCTGGCATGATTTATAGGCAAGGCACCCATAGACTAAGGCAGTGTTGAACAAAGGCACGCTAGTTGAGCCATGCTCCTCGCTGTCCTCCGGTGGTCTACTGCGCTTTAGTAGGAAAATGCAGAGCTTTGCTCGTCTAAGCCACGCCTCCAGTAATAAAGATGAAAGAAATCCTCAAGTCGGGATCACAGTCTGCAAAACACCACGGCAGACCACTTAGCCCGCACCACTTTACCGCCAATGCAGGGTCAAGGTTTTGTTGGTCCGTTTGATATTCTGGTCATAAAGCCAACAGCTGCATGTGTCTCATTGTCTGTGTCTTGGTGTGCGCACACTGACTTTCATGTTTCCTAAGTGGAACCAACTTTTCCTGATCTCTTTCCTAACCGAACCCCTATGTCTTCTCCAACCATTACCACCCTGGACTACCCAGAGTACAAGGTGAATGAGATCAAGAATTCTCTTATCCATTATGGTCATCTTCAGTTATTTCTGTCCTGGAATGGTGCTTGTTAGGATAACTGGGTTCTTTCCTCTTTTTTCCATGTTTGAATCCTTCTGTGTGCCTTTTGTTGTCTTTTTCCCCTAAAACCTCAGGTTTCGGTTTGGTGGGGTGATACTGTAATAAATGTGACTTTCTTGATTCTGGTTGCCAAGGAGGCAGTGCAGGTTTCGCCAGGAAACATGTGCGGGGGGGGACACACTTATAGCCAGGAATTCTCAGTTTTCCTCACTGCCATTAATCACACAGATCCTACCTGCTGACGGCTTGAAAAAGTTCTTCCTTTCCCTCCTCCCTGATCAGACTCACCATTGGCAACCCATGTTTGTGAAGATTTTGGGTATGTGGGCAGTATATAAGTATCCGCTGTGCAAATAGTTGCCACTATTCAAGACGACAGCCTCTATGATGTCAAAGGCACACAGGGCCATTTCTTCTGGCTAAAAAAAGTCTTCCAGCACTGGTTTAATAATTAAGGGAATCAAATTATATTATGTTCCTATGCCCAATCATGTGTAATCCTTTCATCCTTATTCTTGCTCTGACTTTCTAGACCAGTTGAATAGTTAGAGCTGCATCGATGTGCTGTCCCATGACTCCTTTTTCCCTGTTTCCTCAAGCCCCAGTTTTCTATTCAGGGACTCCGGGTGGCAGAGGGGATGAGACAGCTTTTTTCATACAGCTTGCAAGGGTGAGACAAGTGACCCTGCATGCTGCAGCATTGACACAGAGGAGGTTCCTATCTAGATTGTAATATTGCTGGCACACAGAAGATATACGTGAAACGCCGACAAAACCAAGCAATCAGGCGCTTTATCAAACGCAAAATACGACAAGACATACATGAAACTCTGCAGTAGGTGCCAATTAAATGACAAATCCAGCTAACTATTGTATGACTAGTGCATCTGGTGACAGAGACTTTCATACAGGAGAATGAGCGGGTAACCACATCGGATTAACATGACACATCGTTTGGTTGTATAGGTCGCTGTATTTTTTATTTATATTACTGCAGACCTAACAGGGACGTTTAGCATATAATTTGATCAAAGGCTTTAAAGTCCACCTTAGAGATTCTGGCCAACAGGTGATGCATTTACTTACTTCCACGGTTGCTCCCCCACATGTGTCTTCTCTGTTTTAGTGACCCTCTGGCTGCATGTGCTCTGAAGTGACCATGGACTGCATGAAGGTAGAGGTGTTACAAAATGTGGTGACTATCCTGCAAAACCCAGCAAGGGGCCCCTGACATCTCACTTCTTGAGGCACTTGTTTGTGTACCCCACCTGCACAACATGGCGTGCATGGCTGTTTGTTGTTCCATTGCATGCCGGGTAGAATATATGGCAATAACATAAGGGAGTCAAAGAAAATACATTGGAAAATGAATTTTGAATTCCTTAGCCTTGTTCTATCTAAGGTACTGTCAAACCTTTCTTATAACACACTGAACAGTTTTTACATTAAAATAAACAGCTCCAAAAATCCCTAGTCATTCACATCCAAATGTTTCTCCTTCAAAACGATAGCTCTTTTTCCGATAGCGTTTGCTTGAACTGGCAATACATAGCGTCCACATTTCTGTTAATTAAAAACAACTGCAATTTGTTACCAAATGTTCCTTAAATGACATGCTGAAATAGTGCATTACAAAATACATATCTCATTTGGAAACGTCTGTCTCTCTGTATCCTGTTCTTGCAGGCATTGTATACACTGATAAAACATTTCTTCAATTAATCATCCGCTTGTTTACAGAATGTTTTAGCATCAGAACAATTCCTGCTAATGGATGAAAAGTCAATTATTGGCAAACATTTGGCAACGAAGAAACGATGACCTCTTTAAGCCAATAGCAGTACATTATTTGATGTTGTATTGCAGTGATTCTGAGTGTCTCATTATGTGTTTGGCGGTAGCGGTAAAACATCCAGTACTTCATATCGTCTGTTTTGCCACTCTGCCAAATTCTATGTTTCCGGACAGAAACCCTTCAACATCACCTACGTTTGTGTGGAGTACATTTCCTCCACAGAACGCCGTACCTGATGTGATATTACCAGATGCAGTGATGTTTCATGCAGTAATGTGGCTTTTACGCATGGAGTCATATGGAACTCCAAAACGAGGAATAGCTGAATGGTCCACAAGACTCAGAATCATGTGCATCCTTCCTGATACCACATGATTTTCACATGTGATAACGGTAAAGGAGTTGGGTGGTATTACTTTAGGAACCCGTAATGAGGCTGTTAGTCTTGAACTTTCTAAGGTCAAAATATGCAGAACAAGCTTGCATTGCGGTGGCCACTGGCCCTCCTTTTGTTTAACACATTCTTCACATAATCAAGCAGCAAGAGTGTATTGAGTTGTGTTGTGCACTATATAAATAGTAAATATATATTTTTTTCACTAATGTGGGTACACCTGAAATAACTAAAAAGGAATGGCTAGACTATTTTCGCACATTCAAGTTAAGTGTCTCATGCTAAAACATGCCTTTATTTCAACCAATTTCAAGCGTACAGACCCCCTAATTTTCAAGACCTTAATGGCCTATTGCTTTGTGTTTGTTCCCCCCTGTAAAGGAAGTATAGACGCCTCTTCCCAATATTCTTTTGGTAAACAAAACCCCCTTTGCTACTGGTTCACCTTTATGCAAGTCTGTTCTTTCATGTAAAACCATTGAGAGAGAATATCTAAATACTGTATGTCCAATGACAGCCCTGGACTCCAACTCCCATAATTACCTAAGCACTGAGACGAGGAGGATGGAGGAGTTGGCACAGAGTAACAGGAGCCTCAAGCCCAATGTGCGCGCTAGTCATTTATCAAAACCACCTGTGCGTGGGGCATTCAAATGTACAGTACATGAAAAGAGGTTAGTTCCTCTGCAGGGGCTTGTGACCGCTGTAGACATGAACCAGAGTGGCGGCACAGTAGAGTTCACCAGCAAAGAATGAGAGATGCGGTGTGCGAGCATGGCATGCCGTGGAAATGCCTGGAGCCGCAAGTGAGTTCCTGGGCACTCAGCAGCTCGAAAAGCAGTGTTCTCCTTACCAGGACCTGAGGGGAAGCAGGCTTGTGACAGTGGAGCCGCTGAGGAAGCTGTAAGGATGTCTGAATAACCCAGAGTGGGAATCGAGCGGCAGAGCCACGCTGCAGAAGCACAAACAAAACAGAAAATGCTACAGAGACCGGTGAGTCAGCCCAAATCACGTATGCTAAGTCAAGAATGGTATAAGCAGTTTCGGTGATAAAGAGGAACTGTAAAACACATAAGAAGTCCTGGCAAGAGAAGAATACCAGGCACTTGAAAATACATCAGAAGTCTTAGCAAGGGAAGGATACCAGGCAATTGAAGCTACATAATAAGTCCTGGCAGGAGAGTATACAAACATTTAAAAACATAAGAGAAGTCCTGGCAGGAGAGTACACCAGACAGTTGGAAGCGCATAAAGAGCCCTGGTTGGGGAGTATGCCAGGCAATTTGCAAATTTATAAGAAATGTTAAAGAAGGACAGTGTTTGTTGGACAAAGTAGAAACTTGTGTGAAAGAATGACTACTACAGAAGGTGTTACGTAACAGGAGTATTGTTCATCAAGAAGACACAAAAAGGAACTGTTAGTAAAGAGAAATTGTCATCCCATTTAAGAACCCAGGTGAAGGGAACGACCCTCCGGATCCAAGTTCTTTTCACCTTGGAGAACATTTTAGTTGGAGCCGTCTAATTTTCATTAATGAACACTTTTTGTCAATATCAGGTTGAAGACATTAACTTTCTCACTTTATTATTTTGTTTCTAGTGTGAGGGTCAGGATAGGATGTTTTGGACACAAGGATGGCTTTTTAGTTTCTGACATCTTGACGCATACAGATCCTTCATTTTTGATTCTTAGGTAGGGAAACTCCTCTTTAGAATAGGATCAGAGAGGCATTTTCCAAACACATTTTCAGTTGAATAAAAGTCCTTAACCAAAAACATGACAACTTTGTCCAGCTTTCATTTCTGACCCTTCACACAGTTCTATGGTTTTGACATTTATCATGGCACTTTAGCACCATCTTGTGACCATAACCATGCTACAGAGAAGAGGGAGTAGTGAATGGGTGTTGAGAAGCAGACTCTGTGATTGGTGTGGCATTGGGCAATGCTATTGGCTTGCATTTGCTACATCACTAATAGTTACTGTTGTGTGTAATGCTCTCACCATTCTTTTTTTCTGTCTGCATGTCTCAGGACAGACATGAGTAAAGTGTCCCTCATTCTTGTCCATCTTCCCTTATCCTAGTGAAAAATCCTAGTCCCAGACCCTAATACTGGTCCTAGTGATTCATCCCCGACTCTTGTACTAGTTCTAGACCCTGGTCTCCTGATTCTTATCCTGGTCCCCCATCCTAGTCCCAGTGTTTCATCCACATTCTAGTCTTTCATCCCCATCCCTCATCCTTTCCCACATCTTCCATTCAAGTACTAGTTTCTCATCCTAGTCCCTCATCATAGTGCTATTCCCTTGTTTCTTTCATAGTCCCAATCTCTTGACCTGATTACAGTCGCTCATCCAAGTCCCTCACCTAAATCTCATCCCAGACCCTCATTCTAATCCTAGTCTCTCATTCTAGCCATGGACTCTTATACTAGTCCTACTCTCGCCTCATAGTCCTAGCCCTTCTTTTTAGTACCTCTTCCTAGCCCTCATCCTAAACTCTCCTCCTCATCTCGCATCCTCACTCTCGGGAGGATAGCTCTTCGGCAACGTGCCCGCCTTTGAAGAAAGACGACACAGGGCAACACAGGTTCGATCCCCGGTTCCACGCTTAGAAACCTCTGGGTATTAAGCGCATTATAAATAACCTATCATATCATATCATAACCTCTCACCCTAGTCCCTTGTCCTCTTCCTAGTCTCTCTCCTCATCCTAGTCTCACGTCATATTCCATCTCTCATGCTAGTTCCTTGTCCCTAAAGCCTCATTCCTCATTTCATCGTCGTCCCAACCCCTAATTATTGTTCCTCCTACTAGTGCTAGACTAATGTTCTAGTTTTTCATCCTAACACAATGCATCCCTCACTTCTCCTACTGTTAATTCTCACCATTTCCCTACCCTTCTCTCATCCCCTCCAGGCTCTTTACTCCTTGTAATGGGGGACTCCTGGTCCCCCATCTCTTACCTATCCTTCTCTCCCACTTCCTATCATAGTCCTGTCTATTTGCCCAAACCAGAAAAGGTTTTGAAACCAGCAAACACACTGAAGCCTCAATTAAACCAACCTAGCACTCCCTGCTTCATCCCACCCTCTCACACTACTTTCACATTTGGGCTTTGAAATACACAACATATCTTCCAAAATGTGTCCTTCTTCACTAACTATTTTGACACTCACAACACCCCACACGTGGTCATGGGCATAGCTAAAACCTGAATCATCTCCTAGATTTCTGTAAACCCTTCTGCCCTTTACCCATCTGGAATGAATATGTAATCCTTGCTGTCTTTCACACCAACTCTGCCACCTTCATGCACTACTCCTGCACATCCAAAAGAAACTTCAGAGTTAACCTAATGATCAATATGCCAACTTCTTTAACCCCCTTCCATCACCTGACATTTTGACTTACTTTGAGTTCACTGCTACCCAACTCTTTCCACCCACTCCACTGCTCATTCTCTGATCTTGACCTCTACCTTGAATCCATTCCCAATCATGCCCCTGTTGTGGCCAGCGTTGACTTAACCCCTCACATCTCCTCCAGCCACCAAATTGAACTTGAAACTCTCTTCTTTGATCACTTGTTAAACTCCTCCACAATCCAACCTCTCACTCTCAGGGCAACTCCCTTAATCGTGTCCTCATTTTATACCCTTTAATCTCACTGTTGAACATTCTGACCTCTCCCTCCTGTATTTTAGGTGCACTGTTCCTCCCCCATTCACCCCATCCTAAATATTCTATCTCAGAATGTAAATACAAGCCTGGCTCCATGGACCCCTACCTAGCCAAAGTAAGATCATCCCTCCTATATCATTTGTTTGGTAATGGGTCTATTGATCAAAGTATTTCTGGTCAAACTATTTTATTTTATATTTTATCTGCTTGTTTTTGGGAAGAAACATTTAGATTACAAGTTGAGGTAAGGACTTATTGGTGGGTGGAGTAGAGAGGGGCTGGGTAGGGGTAGCAAGAAGGTGCTGAGGGCTTCCCCTGGATTTCTATAAAATAGAAAAATCAGACAAACATTTGAACATGAATACCCTTTTTCTTCCCAGGCCCCCTCCATCAAACACACCTTCTCTGACTTTTACCAGGCTCTCAGCTCCACCTTTCAGAATCTCTATCTCAATCCTTCACTCACCCCTCAGATCTGCCTCCTCAAAGTGCAAACGCAATTCCACCTTCACCACATATGGCATAACAACAATATCCCCCATCTCTTCTTCTGACCTTAAAGAAGCCTCCTTGCCTCCTTTACGACATTGGACTCTGCTCTGCTAAATAATCCTTTTTCACTAACCTCTTCCCTAATCTTCAATCTCACCACCATAAACTCTCCCACACCCTCAGAGCCAAGCCAGCTTCTCCTGCTCCAGAGCAAAGTGCTCTACGCTCTCTAATAAATGGCTTTTTCAATCTGTGCGCCCTTCCACCTCTGCAACAGATATCATTTGAACAAACACCTGATGCAATTTATCAGTGTTAGGTTGCCCTCAACAGCTATCATTTAAAAAAACAGAATGAGCATGGTTCTACGTGGTCACCTTCACCTTCCACTATTGCAAACATTTGTTGCATCTTTCCAACCCCACTTCTCTGCACACAGGGCACAGTGGCTCCAGTGCCAAAGAACAGTTAATTACCGGCACAACGTTTCAGTCTCTAAAGAGCATAGGATGAATGCCTCCTCAGGAGCTAAAATTGAAAGTAGGTGATGTAATTAGGCTACTCAGCATTATTACACCATCACAGGGGCTTTGCAATGGAACAAGGTTGACAATTGTGCATCTACAAAGACACATTATAGAGGCCCATGTAATCGATGGATTAAACTTAGATACTGTTCTTATACCGTGCATACCTCTCATTCCATCTGAAACAGATATGCCTTTCAAATTCAAAAGAAGACAGTTTCCTGTATGTTTAGCATTTTCAATGACAATAAGTAAGTCACAGGACCTTTGCCCCCTTCCTGGAAGCGATCTGTGGTAATTCTGACATTTAAGAAGGGGACAGAAGTGACCCTATGAATTATTGACTGATATTGACCTTTAAGATATGCTAGAATGGTGTATGTTACAGCCATTATCTAATTCATAATACAAGATCAATTTCAAGATCAATTTATTTTTAAATAAAAGAACAATGACCATCTCAAACTGGTATAGGATAAGGCAAAAATAAGGACTACTCCACTCGTGATGCAGGTGAGTATGAATGTCCCCCCTCCCCTCCTTGGCTTCCATTCCAACTCCTTCACACTAGACGAAGTACTTAAGTTCACCACATGTACTTTCTGGTATCCCTATTGCTCTTCTCCCACTTCCCAACACGGTATAAATGCGGGTTTCATCTTTATGAACAATCAGTGCCTTTTCAAACATCTACTGCTTGTATATAGATTCATTACAAATAGAATCATATATGCAACTCAATATAGCTTAAACTGTATGTTTTACAGTGACTAAATTAAGCACCTGCATCAGGGTTGTACATACCTCTTACAAGAGAATTATATATAGGTCACTAACTCACTTTATTTTATGGTATCTGAAGTTGTTAACCCTACATGTGTAATCATACTTGCAGGTGTGTTGTGGACCCAGGAGAGGTATATATCCTTATCTGGCTCTTAATGTTTAAAGAGCATGAAGCACTTATGGATTTCACCAAGTCTTGATTTTGAAGGGAATTGTTGGCACTTCTAAAAAAATGTAATGGATAGATTCCTAGAGGTCTTAGTCGTGCTGACTATCTCATTAAAACAGTTTGATAGGCCAGTTTCATGCAGGCTTTGTCGAACGTAGCCAATCCACAGGGACCTTATGCCACTTGTCAAATATACTAGATCATTGGTAATTAACTGGGAAATAGCTGTCCTGCTATTTACCCGGAACACCAACTACAAGGCATAAACCAGTTGTTTGACATTGGTTCCTTAATAAAATAATTAATGTTAAGTACTTCAACTTGCAGTAACCTTCTTAAAGAATGTTTCAATGGGTGCACCATAGGCAAATCGGCACACTTCGTTGGCATACCATGCAACACCAAAGTCTTTGCTTGATACCCTTTAATAGCCTACATGGCAGCATTCCCAGCATCATTAGCTAAGAAGTGTAAAATGGCTGCATTGGTATGTCTGATTTGGGCAATTGCGTTATTCATATGGCGTGTACACTTTTTTGCTGACAAAAGAATCCAAGGTAGTAAAGGTTCTACACTGTAGTGAGCTCCATGTTATGAACGTGGTGTATAGTGCCCATCCTACTGTCTCTTTGCAATGCCATCACATACGACTCAACAGTATTAATGGTCATATGATGTATACTCATAACAATTGAATAACCCTCTATCAGTTTCTGTAGGGATAATGGCGTTCAACCAATAAATACTGCTTGGTCTGCATGAGCCAAAACCTGAATTAGTCTATGAGATAGACCCGAAACATTAGTGGTCATGCCATAAAACGATCTAAAAATACATTAAAATGAATTTTCAGTAAGAATGGGACTATTTTGCAAACTCAAAGTGGTAAATGGTTAAATGGTTGATGGTAAAAGTGCAAGTGCATTCCACATGTTTGACTAGGCTACTGTCCCTATAGACAACTGCATACAAATTTGAAGACACTTTCCATCAATCCTCAACTCAAGTAGACGTGCCAATACTAAATGACGGTCTACCATGTCAAATGTCATTGTCAAGTCAGTCCATGAAAGCCAGGTAGAGATTACTCTCGTCCTTCATAATATTTGTCATATGCAAAGACAAATTGAAATACTACTCAGTTTTGCTAAGTGATGACCAAAACCCTAGTTGATCATCCAAAATAATATTATTTATTTATTTGGACTTAAACAATAGGATTTAAGAAGTTCATGTTTTGGCTAATCTTTGAAACTTGATGCGACTACCATAGGGATCCAGAATGGAATGGACCCAAAATTAGGTTGGGCCTGTCTGTTGGCCATATTGTTTTGACATTTCTTTGTAGACTAGGGCATCCCTGGAGTGGTTAGAGTAGTTAGAATGTTTTAGAATAGGTTTTGGTTCTTTATGTTCTATCACAAGGGGGTACTCGAAGCACTAAGGGATCACCATTTAGATGAACCCATTCTGACATTTTATAGAGGGGTCCCTGTTTAGTTTTAAAGTTTCCCCTAGTTCCCTTATGCGTTTGTCTAAACAAAACACTAATTAAGTTGGTACCAAAGAAAGTTCTATTGCAGGACATCACAGATGACCTGCATCAAACAATAGCGGATGCACAGATGAGGATGGGACCCATTCTGAAGAGGTGTATGGGTCAAGGCACAGGAAGAAATCTGGGCACAGGAAGGTTTCCATCTGGGCCAGCAGCATACGTGATAAGGTTGGGGCAGTGGACACAGTCCCACAGGGCAGCAAAGACTACTGTAAGAGGTGGAATAACCTCAAAGCCAGGTCCACAGCCTCCAGTCGAACAACTGGCATGAGACATCTGCCACAGGAGGCAGCATTGTGGACCCTCTTGTCCTGAACCTGTGGGAGGAGAATGCAAGCTGCATCCTTCATATGGAAGGGATCGAGGGTGTTGGGAGTGCTGAGGTAATAACCTGCAGCCAAGGTGATGCAGGTGAGTATGAATGTCCCAGCTCCCATGACAATGCACTGGCCAAATGACCACCCCATACATGTGTCCCTGAGCATAGATGGCCCCAGTGGACAGGTGAATGTGCAACCACATGCAAATGCATCCAAATGCTGTGACACTACATGTGTATGCAAGGGAAGGTGAGCTTCTGTGCACATACCCATGTACTGTAATAGCAATTTGCATGTGTGTCCATGCAACCATGAGCAGCACCCATTTGTGCTGAGAAAGGCCACGTTCCAAAGTGAACCCCAGCACAACCACATGTACAGGCCACATCGTCTGCCCAACAAGCAAATAGCCCATTCATGGGGTGTACAGCCTCAGCTACACATCCCCCACCTTGCATTAGCCATGTACATTGCCCTGCAATCGATCCTGCCCATCAGACCACGAGTACATGATGCCCTTCCACCATGTATCATGAGCAAATTGTAAGCTCACAAACACATATGCATGATGACTTACAGCATGCCATTGTCCACCCAACAGGTTCACAGTCAGCTCAGGAGGAGGAGGCAGGCCCATCTATTGCCCATAGTAGTGCCACAGGTGCACTCATAACAACCTCCACTGCTGCACCACCCACCAATGCCAAAAGCAGGAGAAAGGGCCCAACAGTGCCAGCTGCAAGAAGTGGAGACGTTGCCACAGTCCCCAACAGTGGACCAACCAGCAACATTGCACATGCCACTGCTGGCACTGCAACTGATGTCAGTACGACAGACGCAGCTTCAAACGGCATTCGACAGCCGGCCACGGTGGTTGTGTCTGAGGATCTAGATGCTGCCACTGGCACTCATCGATCTGTGCCCACACCCACCCATCTGCCCCATGACTCCCCGTCATCACCCGAGCAAGACAATCAGGCATTTGTGAATTGTGACATGGAATCAGAGGGCGACACTGATGCCAGTGGACCACACAGCAAAAGTAACAGGGGTTTTTGGTCCATAGCCCACAGCCCATTACACAGCAATCCGTTGATGCTATATGCTGGAGGCTGGATGTGATGGAGCAGTGGAATATTCATCTGGAAACAATAGCGGATGCACAGGTGCAGCATCTGCAAGCTATCCATGACTCTGTGCAGGGCACCTCACAGAGGATTGCAATGTCCTTGGACTAGGAGTGACAGAAATCGTCAGGGGCAACTGCTACCTTAACAGTTGTGTGCCAGAGAGTTTGAGAGCTGACGGAGGGCATCTCAGCATTTGCTGAGTTGATGCATGCTCCTGACCCTCCAGCACATCTGGAGGCCAGCGTCTGACCTGTCAACCTCAGTCACCTCCATGGAGGGATCATTAGCGGGCAGCCCACGACACCGCTCATTGAGAAATGTGTCCCACCTACAGCCGGAACACCCTGTCTTGGGCAAGAGGCCAAGGAAATTATTACTACCTCATTACATTATTTTACCCGGCATGGAGGACGTGGGTTGGTATGAGTGTCAGGGATGTGGATGGGGGTGGGTATGGATATTGTGGATGTAGGAGGTTGGTAGTTGGTTATAGGTGTTGGGGATGGGAAGGTTAGTGGGTATGGCCATTGGCGATGGGGAGGTGGGTGTAGATGGGTGCTAGGGATTTATGTTTTTAATACTGCACTATTACATACTGGTTCACATGAAGCAATGCTATGACAATCCTCTGTGTGAATGTGATGTATTCAAGAGGTGCTTATATGCAAAGGTGAGCAGCAGGTGATCATCAATGTGTTCAGAAATAATTGTCAATTAGTTTGTGTCGCTCCAGATGCCCATCCTTTCACTCCTCCCGCTCACTGAGTGGCAGAACTGCACCTGCAGGTAGTGAGTAACTGTCTTGTGGGGGAAGCATGTCTTCACCAGGGGGCAGGAGGGCCATTTCATCTGACGCAGATATTGTGCAGCATGGCACAGGCAAGAAATATTTGTCCAACCTTCTCTGGCATGTCTAGGCACCAAGAACGACCCTTCAGCAGGCCAAAGGTCTGCTCTATGCACTGCCTGGTCCTGATGTGTGCCTCATTGTAGGCCAGCTCCTGTGGCATAGGTGGATTGTGCACAGGTGGCATTAGTCATGGTAGATGGGAGTATCTAGAGCTACCAGCAAGGGCAAAGGTCACAGGTGCCAGTCACCATGCATTTTCTAAAGGAATGTTAATGGACACAATGTGCATGCATTTTTTCTAAATTATCATAAAACATGGTTTTCCATCTCAGTAACTGAATGTAAGCTCATTTACTATGGGGGAACATGTGTTGTTGTGTTACACCATGCACACAGCTCACAAACAGCAGTCATCACTTTCATGTTCTGTGATTGGCATTGCGGAGTGCATGCTGCCTGTGTTAGGCCTGTGTGTTGCTATCATGCATGTGCACTGATGGGTGATTAGTTGTTTGCATGCTTGCTGTGTCTGCGTTCCTTCCATTATGGCTTCAAATACATGGTTACCAGTTTACATGACATTACTTTCTGCCAGTGTTGCATTTTCTTCGTGCAGTTACTGTGTCATTCAATGGGTAGGTATGTGTTTCCTTGCGTTGTCATTCCTGCAGTCCTCTGTGTGTGTTATACTTAGTTGTTTGGGCAATAATCATCACGGACATACTAGTACATTGTCCTGCAGGGTGTAGTCCTGTGGGTTGGTGACTGTCATGTGCGAGATGAAAGGGCAGGTCCTGCATGTACAGGGCCTTGACAGGGCAGGCATTGATCAGTGGTGGTAATGCTCCCTCCCCTTTCACGTAGCATTTCACTAGTGCTGCAAGAACAGTTTGCGTGATATCACTTGTACTCACGCAGTATCCATGTCCGTGGCCTTGGTGGCTCTGCCAGTATGCAGGCAGTGTGCTGTTCCGCAGGACCATAGCATCTTGTGTGGAACCAGGGAAGCAGGCACAGCAGAGTGCGATCACAAGGTCAACAATGCAGGTGACCTGGACATTCATGGAGTGATACTGCTTCCTGTTGCACTATACCTCTTCAGATGCCTGGGACGATACGAATGCCACATGACTGCAGTCTTGAGCAGCAATTACGTTTGGCAAGTGGGCTGCTGCTTAGAAACGTGACTATGTGGCATTCATCTGTGCTGGGGTGGTGGGCAGGGAGATGCAACAGGAGGCATGGCGCCGGAGTGGTTCCAGCAACTGCCCATGTACAAATGAAAATGCGGGCTGAGAAATGCCATGCAACATGTCCACGGTGTGCTGGTAGGTGCCAGTTGCAAGGAAATGAAGGACTGACACAAGCTTCAGCAGCGGGGATAAGGCAGTTCTTATGTTAATCCTGCTCTGTATTTCCTCATGGATGAGGGAGATTAGCTCTTCAACGGTCTCCCTGTTCAGGCAGACAGAGTAATCAGCTGCATATCAGTCAATGTCCAGGGTGATTGCTTGACCCGGTAAATATGCACTTGCCTTGAATGGCGTCTCCCACTCCTCTCTGCGCCCTGCATCCTGTGCTGCTGTTCCTGCCTCTGCAGCTCAATGTGGAGCAGGAGGAGCTGCATGTCCCAGTTAGCGACAGCTAGTGGCAGCATGGCGTTGTGGTGTTGGAAAGTGTTTTCGGATCAGGTGGAGATATTTTGTTGTCTTTCAGAGTGAATTGGGTGCACCTGTGACTTTTCGTTCACCTGTATGCATTTACCTGCACCTTTTGCAGTGGCGCTAACTGCGCTGTGTTTTAGCAGAATGATTGCCTATTTTCTGTGGTTTTTCAGCAGTATTTCGGTAGTATTTCAACGTGTGATACAGTGGAAACATAATTTTGCATCTTGGCAGTAATTTCCACCGGCAGAATTAGCACTGATCCAAATTCTTCCTGATGTTGGCGCTAATACTGCCAGCGGTAATTCTGCCGGGACTAATTCTGCCAGCGGAATTTGAGCCATCCTCTAATTCATGTATACTGCCGAAATCGTAATGAGCCCTTTAGTATTTAGTTCCTTGGAGCTATTTTGACAAGTTAGCAAGAGGTGGATTGGTTATCTTCAGCTTTTAGACACACTCACATGTCAAAAATATGCAGCCAATCACATAACATTGTGAAACATTCATCAATAGGTTCGCTAGTGTTCTTACAAAATTACTCTCAGCAGGAATATTTGAAGGGGTTTGGCCTATTTTCATCCAAAATGTTGCTTAATTGGAAAATGTGTCTGTTGTTGCTGTTCAAATGACTAATCAAAATAGGAATACCACAGACTACATTCACAGTTGAGTCGAGATCAAAACCTTTCTGCTTATACCCAAATCTGGCATTAAAATCATCCCCGAAACAACAAAATAATGAGTCACATTAGTTGACTATTTACTCCTACAAAATGAATTTTAACAAGTGATCAAACAAATCTAGACATGGTGAAAAATTAACTGTACCTACACAATTATTATCAACAATTATAAACAACAATCCCAGCTTTACTTCAGCCACTTTAAATCGAAATATGTATACATATATCTACTTTTACATCAATCTGAGATGTGGTTGAAACCCAACACAAAAAAATACCTTTCACCCCTTCATGTTTGTTCCGGGTTGTTGATTAAAAAAAAGGTCACATAATCCAGTGAAACAATCGTTCCTACAACCAACTTTCTTGGACAAGGATAATATCAAAGTCTAACACAAAGAGAACACCACTCAATGTCACCAATCGTACCTCTTAAACCAGCTCTAGTCCAAGATAGTATTGACCATTTAAGATTTTCCGTAAAATGAGTGTTTGTCATTATCAGGTTAGTCATAGCATCATATGTTAGAAACAGTACATCTTTAGCTACCACACATGTTAGATTTATAATGCAATCGTTTGCATAAGCCATAGCAGTTTGACTACTAATTACAATACAGTTATATGGGCACCTTATTTACAGGTATAAGTGATGATAAAGATAAGGCGCAATACTTACAGATATAGATGATACATTAATTACAGTCAGATTATCACAGACAAACGGAGCAGAGGTAGGATTAGTCATATGGTTCTTATGTTTCTTGCGAGAGAAGCCATGTTTTAGAGTTTTTCCTAAAAAGATGGAAGGAGGGTTCTGTTCTTAAGGTAGGTGGTAGGGTGTGCCACAGTTTGGCGGCTAACACAGGGAAGCTGCTGCCTCCAGCTTTCTGGAGCTGAAACCTGGGGATCTTCAACCAATGAGCTTGGGCAGATCTTGTGGGACGTATTGTGGTGTTCCGGGTGAAGTTGTCAGCCAAGTAGCAGAGCGCCAGTTTAGCAAGGCACTTGTGTGTAAGTGATAGCGTTTTGTACTCTATCCTTTGGTTGACAGAGAGCCACTGGGTGTTCCGTCTTATATCCGAGATATGTTGAGAACTTGGGAGGTTTAGTGCTGATATGAGGGCATTGTTTTGAATTACTTGCAACGTGTTAAAGGCATGGTCTAGTAAAATATGTTATTGTCCCTACGGGTCGGCCATGTTTTTTTAAGCCTTAGTGGCTCGATTTTAGAAAACTTTCCTATGGACCTTACCCGAGTTTTCGTCCATTAAACGCACGCGAAAACAAGCACCAGGTAGCCGCCATTTTCTGATAATCCTATCTTTTCCCCCATCGCCCTGGCTGACCTGCTTTTGCGGCACTAAATCAATTCCCCCGCCCCTGAGCCTGTCATCAGCAGACTCGTACCGCCCATTTCCCAACGCCAAAGCACGTCTCGTGTCAACATTCGCTGCGCTTCAGCTAATGACGTGTCACCATGGAAATGGCAGGACGCCTCTTTCCTCAATAAGTATAAACAGACTGTTTCACAACACACAGCAGCAGATCTTCGATTCCATTCCTCTCTCTGTGTTACTTTGAGTATTCTGTGACTCATTTCAGTGCTCTGGTCAGCTACCTCCGCCGCTTGTAGCCCGTGTGAACAGATACCAGTACCACCGCTATAAATTATTTTAGTTTGTTTAACACACAATGGCTACAATAATGCCCTACATGTACGAGCCCGAGTATACCGAGGAGGAACTACTGGAAAGGGAAGCACGCGAAAACGATGGGGATTCGGACGGCAGTTGGCAGGACGAATCAACAGATGAAGAGCCTGGGCCTAGTCGAATGGACGGCGTCTCCACCTGGTGCACATGCAATCGGTGCGAGCTAATGCCGACCGAGGAGGAGAACTGCTGCTGCTGAGAAAACTCGGGATGCCTGGCCTACATTTCGGAAGGCGAGCCACGACCGCAATGCATCACCGAGCTGCCAGACTTCAGGGCAGCCTGCCTCACACAGGCCTTGTTGAGAATAATGATGGTGCTTATGCACGAAATTCGCGCAACTGTTCGTCCTCGTAATCCGAGTAATGAGTAAGTATACTCTGCTTGTCATGCCACTCCTATTTCATGTTCTTCTACTATATCCAAAATTACATCTACATATCATTGTAACGCATGTAAGTCGTTCAATAGTGTGCATTGTCTAGATAGCATTTGTCCGTGCAGAATGCCATTAGTTACAAGAATTGTCATTGACAACAAACGTTTATTAAACTTATCTTGGTCATTTAAAAACAGTTTGTTTCATTCCTTTTCACAGGTCGTACAGGCTGGTGGCCTATCGTTCCTTTACATGGTGGCTCCACGGGAGGCTTGGGCACCGCGTTCGAAAAGTGATACCCGCCTGTGCCGTTCGTGCCATTAGAGAAACGTTCCCGAGTGACAGCGGTAAGTACAGGGGATTTTCTCTCGCTGTGCTGCAACCTGAACTGTACAATGTTTAAAGTCTTGTATTTTTGTGTCATCAAAATAAGATACAAAATAAAACACCACATATATTTTAACAACGGTTGTTTCGATTTTTTAAATGAATCAAGTGTGTCTCCATTCAAGGATGGACGTCAGACATCTGTGCTCCGAATGGGTGAAGGTCTGGTCGCTGTGAAGCAGGGTGGTCACTATCTATCTAAGCTAACATAACATATTCTCGATAATGCATGCACTAAATAACACTTGTTCAAAGTCTTTCAGTGGGTTATGTCTCTATAAAAGTCACACATATGTCTATACTAACAATTACCATTGGATTATACAGGCCTTGGGTCTTGACCACTATAATACACCGGTTGAAGTGTGGGTCTGTGCTCACAAGAATCTCCGGTATGTGGCATTTGTTATTGATAAGCAACGATATACTATCATTGATTTAAAGACAATATACTATATATTGATATAAAGGCGGTTCGCGCCGGTGGATGCGCGCTGGCATGGGGGGATGTCAGGGGCGCGAAAGGCCAAGGTGCCAAACTACATGTACACTTCAAAAGGTGTCCCACGCCAAGGGGCCATCGGTCACATGGCCTCCTCAGACCCCGTGTCTCCAGCCAGGCCTCCCCTTGAAGCAGGCCGCCCCCCTGCAATCCACATAAGTGTGTCTCCATTCAGCAGTCTTCCTGTGCCTTATCTGCATGCCCCAGGCCCATCCATCCCACCCCCCTGTATCAAAGGCGGTTCGCGCCGGTGGATGCGCGCTGGCATGGGGGGCTGTCAGGGGCGCGAAAGGCCAAGGTGCCAAACTACATGTACACTTCAAAAGGTGTCCCACGCCAAGGGGCCATCAGTCACATGGCCTCCTCAGACCCCGCGTCTCCAGCCAGGCCTCCCCTTGAAGCAGGCCGCCCCCCTGCAATCCACTTAAGTGTTTCTCTATTCAGCAGTCTTCCTGTGCCTTATCTGCACGCCCCAGGCCCATCCATCCCACCCCCCTGTATCAAAGGCGGTTCGCACCGGTGGATGCGCGCTGGCATGGGGGGCTGTCAGGGGCGCGAAAGGCCAAGGTGCCAAACTACATGTACACTTCAAAAGGTGTCCCACGCCAAGGGGCCATCGGTCACATGACCTCCTCAGACCCCGTGTCTCCAGCCAGGCCTCCCCTTGAAGCAGGCCACCCCCCTGCAATCCACATAGTGTGTCTCCATTCAGCAGTCTTCCTGTGCCTTATCTGCACGCCCCAGGCCCATCCATCCCACCCCCCTGTATCAAAGGCGGTTTGCGCCGGTGGATGCGCGCTAGCATGGGGGGCTGTCAGGGGCGCAAAAGGCCAAGGTGCCAAACTACATGTACACTTCAAAAGGTGTCGCACGCCAAGGGGCCATCAGTCACATGGCCTCCTCAGACCCCGTGTCTCCAGCCAGGCCTCCCCTTGAAGCAGGCCGCCCCCCTGCAATCCACATAAGTGTGTCTCCATTCAGCAGTCTTCCTGTGCCTTATCTGCACGCCCCAGGCCCATCCATCCCACCCCCCTGTATCAAAGGCGGTTCGCGCCGGTGGATGCGCGCTGGCATGGAGGGCTGTCAGGGGCGCGAAAGGCCAAGGTGCCAAACTACATGTGCACTTCAAAAGGTGTCCCACGCCAAGGGGCCATCGGTCACATGGCCTCCTCAGACCCTGTGTCTCCAGCCAGGTCTCCTGTTGAAGCAGGCCGTCCCCCTAAGACCACGACATACATACGTCATTCATTCACAAACACACCCCTGTTTCTAATACTTTATAAACCACTTGATATGTCTCATGAGAACATCTTTGTGCTTTGCAAGTCAACTCCTGAACGTGTTACCTGGCAACCACTGAGATCTACGCTAATCTGCTCGTCGTCGTGCTGTCCGTGAACTTCTGTAACCGCTTAGAGCAAACCCATCAGTGTGCTACCTGTGGCCACCCACCTATTTTCCTGCAACATACTGCTCTGCTTGCTGAATCCAACTGTTTGTTGGTCAAGGTAAGGCCATGTATCCTAGTCATATTTCGCAGATTTTTAAATTTCTATCTATTTGCGAGTTGAGTACACAATAGTGCTAGGTTCATTGGTCTCATTGCTATTGACTTGAGTTTCCATTGCTATGCTATCAATAGATCTATTTATTTTCATCTGTGTCTATTGTCATCGAATTGCACCCTTCGGGGGTCCAGTCTATAATATAAGCATGTTTCCTTCTCGTGCAATACAGAACATCCAAGGGATGAGTCACATGTTCAGTTTTTAGTCACATCATTTATACATTTCTGCAACTTATGCAAATACTAAGCCGCACACAATGAACTGGTATAGTTCCTGCGACCAAAACAAACCTTTCATTGATCATTGTATGATTCATTTACTTTTGTATCAAATCTTTATTCTTGAAGATTGTATAATAATGTCGATATTTACTTTTCAGATTTATCAACAATGCTTGCCTGTTCGATTAGCGGTTGCCCTTCGAAGACCCATGCGAAATCTGAAGGCACTACAATGCATGTATTCCCGAAAACTGTTGATCGAATAAGAGAATGGGTCAGACATTGCGGATATCCACTGGATGAGATGGAAAGTAGAGTCCAACAAGTCTTACAGGACAAGAGGGGTGATCAATACCGCATCTGCAGCCGGCACTTTTCCTTGGACATGTACACAACATCGTGGGTAGCAAAGAAGAATAAACGGCGAACGACACGGAAATTGCTCGAAAACACTATTCCCACTCTATTCGTCCACATTCCGCCACCGGTGAGTCAAGTGTCCGGATTTAGCTTTAGGCCTTTCGGTAGTGTGTAGGTATCCGAACGGATTCATTGATATTGTAGGTGTTCTATCCCTTGTAATAATTTCGATATTGATATGAGTGTATAGTTTTTTGAATAATGACATTTACCAATATATTCTTTTTCGATTTCATAACCCACAAACGCAATGTATATATATGGGAACAGGGAACTGTGCTGTATTGAGCATTTTACAAGTATTCTGTCGCCTCACATGGCTATTTTTAATATTGGCATTTCATTATCAATCATTAATTTACCTTTACAACTTCTTGACTATCCCTTGAATCTGAAGCAAGAACATTCTACATCCTTGACGTGGTCGCAGTTATCAACCACTTCTAGCGCGTATAAGGTAATCTTACTAGGGTAATCCGCTACAGACCTGTTTTATGCATGTCAAGTAATATTTTTATTTTATAGTGTAATAATTTTACCGAATGTTTGGTTAGTGCTTTTCAATTGATATACACCTTAGTTATCGTCCACTGGTGTTTGTTTTCAGTTATAATTAGTGTTATCCATACTAATGCAAGTACTGTCTTTCAGGGAGATGCTGAAGCGCCCGCCACATCTACAACATTTCTAGATGTTCTTCAACAGCAGGAGGTATGGATACTGACAGCTCCATCGAGCGTCATCATCAGAGCTGGAATTCTTGTTGTTTGATTGTTCTACACAATGTTTCATTCGTGGTTAGCCGTTGATATGTTCCTGTGCTGTCGACCCCAGGTGTGTGTTATGTTTTCACTATTGTTATCCTCACTAATGCAAGTACTATGTTTCAGGCAGTTGATGGAGCGTCAACCCCTGCACTTGATGCAGAGCCTGACATTCAAGTAATTCCAGGGGAAGTGGAAGCGGGACCATGCGTATACAAATCGGCACAACAGCTTTCGGAAGTGCGCACTACATTTGCAACATCCATAGATATTCTTCAGCAGCACGAGGTATGGATAATGACAGCTCCATCATGCGTGATCATATAATGTGATTCCATTTGCTATACTTTCTTCCCTATTAACGCAAGTGCTGTGTTTCAGGGAGACGACGAAGCTTCCACTACAATCACAACATCCAATTTAGATGATGCAGGTGTAAATAAATCGGAGAAATAAGTCGATGAAATGTGATCATATTTAGATTTCCCTTGATTCTTTTGGACAATGTATCATTTGCGGTTATCTCTTTATATGTACCTGTGCGTCCGACCCCAAGTGTGTGTTGTTTCCAATATTGAAAACCATACTAATCCAAGTACTGTGTTTCAGGGAGACGACGGAGCTTCCACCACAATCACAACATCTCATTTAGATGATGCAGATGTAAAGGAATCGTTGAAATAAGTTGATGAAATGTGATCATATTTGGATTTTCCTTGATTCTTTTGGACAATGCATCATTTGTGGTTATCTCTTTATATGTACCTGTGCCGTCGACCCCAAGTGTGTGTTGTGTTTCCAATATTGAAAAGCATACTAATGCAAGTACTGTGTTTCAGGGAGACGACGGAGCTTCCACCACAATCACAACATCTCATTTAGATGATGCAGATGTAAAGGAATCGTTGAAATAAGTCAATGAAATGTGATCATATTTGGATTTTCCTTGATTCTTTTGGACAATGCATCATTTGTGGTTATCTCTTTATATGTACCTGTGCCGTCGACCCCAAGTGTGTGTTGTGTTTCCAATATTGAAAAGCATACTAATGCAAGTACTGTGTTTAAGGGAGATGCGGATGCCTCCTCTCCAATACAACCATTCATGGCAGTCCATGCAGAGCCAGAGGTATGGATACTGACAGTTCCATCAAAATAGATCATCACTGGTGGAATACTTGTCGTTTGATTGTTGCACACAATGTTTAAATCGTGTTTGGCTATTGAGATGTACCTGTGTGTTCGTCCTCACGTGTGTTTTATGCTAACAATATTTTGATACATAGTAATGAAAGTACTATGTTTCAGGGAGACGATGGAGCCTCATTCCGTGCTGTCTATGCGGATACAGAAAATATAGTTGTTGCAGCGCAAGAGGAAGGGAGGACATGCGGAAACGAATCGGAGCTACAGCGTGCAGAAGTTGAAGGTCGAGTCAAAAAAGTTGCAAAGAAAAAAAAACAAAAAAAGGTTAGTTACAAACAGTTCATAACTTTAAAAAAAATGTTTGTGCTGGGGACTATTTTATGTTATTTTCTAGTCAATTCTACTACACTCCATCTTGTGTTTAAACTGAACATCCCTTTTCCAATCTCTCCTCCAGTTACCCGTGGGTGTCAGAACTATACACACACAGACAGTCAAGCGAATGAGAGATGTGGCTTGCCAGACCGTGTACACTATGGAGGAACTATGAATTGAGGCGAGGCGTGTTCAGGCTCGAGATGCTCATGTCCAATGGCCAGAATATGAATTAACTGTGTTTGGAGACTACAGCAAAGTTGCATTGGACCATAGCTACAGTGCGACCGCACCACCACAAGAAGATGTTATTGAATGTATTGAAGATATCTCTGAAGTAGTTGCAGATCAATTTACACAATCTACACCTGCCAAAAATTTGCCACCAAAAAACCTGTCGACATTGTTGTGTTCTCCCATCAATGTTGAAGTAATAGATGTCGAAATGACAGAGAATGAACCAGCCGCAGCATCCATAGACGCATCAGAACTTGATATCAGCGATATTACTTTCCAACATGTTGAAATCTCCACAACGTCACAGGCCGAAACAACGGTGACGCAGGATGACAGTCTAATGAAAGAGAGCAAATACATTGTATTCGACAGTTGTTTGATGGAAATTATAAGTATGCTGAAATGTGTGCATTCCATTAGAGGGAAAGTATGTGGGAAGCCATTGATTAATGTGACTCGTCAAATAAAAGGCAGTAACGTCAAAATAAATGCCGCCTGTAGATTAAATCATAGGTTCTCATGGTCTGCACAACCGATGCTGGGGAAACTGCCATCAGGCAATCTACTGTGTGCAGCTGCATCACTTTTTAGTGGCTCCAGTTTCAGAAAGTTAGAGGCTTTCTTTCAGTTTGTGGGACTCCATTTCATTTCTAAAGCGCTGTACTACATATACCAACGTGATTATCTGTTTCCGGCCATTAGTGATGCTTGGAAAATTGAACAATTGTCTCTAGCAAGTACATTCGAAGGCAAACGATTCAGGCTAGCCGGCGATGGACAGTGCGACAGCCCTGGATTTTCTGCCAAGTACTGCACCTACCACTTTCAGGACATGGATAGTAAGAAAATTGTGAGTTCGGTGGTCGTGCAGGTAACACAATGTACATCATCAGTGGCCATGGAGAAACTAGGATTTATAAAATCAGTGGAATATCTACAATCAAGGAGAATGCACATCGACCTCATAGCCACGGATAGACACGTTTCAATTGCCAAGACAATGAGAGAGCAGTTCCCGCATATTAAACATCAATTTGACGTATGGCATCTGGCTAAATCAATCAATAAGAAAATCTCGGCTGCAGGGAAAAAAAAAGGTTTTGAAAGTATTTTGCAGTGGTCACATTCTATCACCAACCATCTTTGGTGGAGCTCAAAAACTTGTGAGGGGTCAGTGGAAATACTACTTGAAAAATGGCGGTCACTGATGCACCACTGCACCAACGTTCACCGCTGGACAGCAAATGAACATTTCCACCAATGTGAACATGGCCCTTTGTCCCCAGAGGAGGCATGGAAGAAGAAGTCGTTGATTCCATCTTCACCGACACACAAAGCCATTGAGAAGATTGTTTTCGACAAAACTCTATCAAGAGATTTGAGAGGACTGACAGAATTCTGTCACACAGGAGATTTGGAGGTGTTCCACAATATGTGCCTAAAGTACAAGCCAAAGCGCTTGCATTTTAGCTTTCGGGGCATGAAACATCGCACTCTACTAGCAGTCTTGGCCCATAACAGCAATGTCGGACGTGAACAATCTAGGACTAGGGGTAAATTAAGGATGCCTCGCTACACTAAGGTGTTTTCAAAACGAAGTAAGCAATGGGTGATCAAACCAGTCTATGATGAAATGCAGTTCGACTTTGTGAAAGGCCTTATTGTTGCTGTGTTAGAGAAGCACAGATATGGAATTTTGGACGTTTCTGTGCAGAGCAGTGATCCATTGCCACCGAACATTGCGACTTTGCCATGCCCACCCGAAGCACAGCAGATTGTGAAGTACAAATCCCGGTTTAAATAATTGCAATACGATTGTCTTTTTGTAAATACATGTTATTGTACAGTGTACCTGTAAACCTAACCCCTACCTTCACCATCATGGGTGGCGAACAAGCTGGGTGTCATCTTTGAATTCTCTCTATTCACCTCACATATGTGTATGTATATATTTTTCTCATGTCTCATCTCATGTAAATGTAAATGGTGCGCACTGTTAACGGAGGGGAGGCTTGCGTATTGCGAATAATAAAACAAACAAACAAACAATAAATCTCACTTTTGACTCAACTCCTGTGGTACTTTATACTTTCCCTGACCTTCCGCAAAAAATTAAATGTCTCAATTTGGGCTGCAAAGCTCGCAGACAATGGGGACAAAATTGGGGCACTTAGAACGCGCCAGCCAAGCGGGCCGTGGCATTTGGGAGAGAAGCCAGTTCGCATTTGCACATTGAGGCGCACTACATAGACGGATTCTAAACTTCAAGTTCTCACAGATGCCTATACTACGTGATGTTGCAAATAAAGAATGCGAAGGACAGCGCCCAGATGAGGCCCACAAGTCGCACTGGAAGTATAAGGGTCTATTGTTTTTTTACCTTGAGACAGGGACCATGCCGAAAGAACTACATTTGAAGGGAGTGCGCAATAACGTAAGAGACGATAAGGCAGAAAATTCAGAAACTAGACAGAGTTTCATTTTAGTTCAGTATACGAAAAATCGTTGTCAAGAGCACGGTCTGTTTTACAGACTGCATTACGAAGAGACACAATGGAAATTTCAAATATAATGTAAGTAAATCTTTACACGCTTTTATACCGGAATGAAGATTTAATGAATGGATGCATGAATAAATGAATGAATGAAGAGCTAGGAAAAGCAAGTAAAACGTGTTCGTAGTGGGCACATGGGCATGCAGGTCCACTGGTCTCACCGATCTCTGTCCTTGGCCCAGCCACTTTTCCCTGCACTGCCTACCTGCACTACGGGACTGTCTCTGTATCCTTCAGCCCCTTCTCCCGGCATTTACCTTGCACTTGCCACCAGCTGGCCCTATTATTTAATTTGTATTCCACTAACCATGTACAGCCCTTCCCCATGCGCGATCAGAAAGACACCTGGCCTAGTAGGATCGTTGTCTGTCTGCCCTTGTTCCCCACCTGCCTCGTCACGCCTAGAAACACTTGAGTATAGGCGTGTTACAAATGCCATATCATAAATCATATCATTCCTCATGCATGTAGACTAACTGTCGTTTATCATTGTGTGTTGGCCTCGATTTATCTCGTTACTTTTCGCATTGATTTTAGAGACGAACATACTCCATTGAACTATCCTTGCAAGCAAATAGTTTCTGATCGGCCGTAATAAATAAAATGAGTAATATTAATGAAGTTCGGCTAGCGAGACTAATTATAATTTTTTGGTTTTCATAACAGGTATTTGATCACATTCTGCCACTGCCATCTGTTTGAGACACTGGCGGATGGATTCTTCAGCAGACACCTGCAGCTTCGTGTCAACAACTGGAGCACGATCACCATATTATGGGACGATCGCCAAGGGCCCACATGCCCGTACGCTGTACTAGTGGCTAGAAGCAACATATCAACCTTTAGACTGGACTAGTGCCTAGTTGATGGAACAGCTTTGCGGTTCACCGTACTTCCAAAGTGATTCTTTTTACGAAAATGAACACCCTGTGTACCATAAAGGAACAGCGCGTGACTCAAGATGAAACGGAACAGTTATTGCGGATACAGATAAAAGAAAATAAATGTCTTTCGGAGTTCATATGGCAATTGCTGAATATTCTCTAAACATTTAATGTCAAATAAATGTACTTTACCAAATGTACCGTGTTGCTGTTTCATTTTAAAGTACAGTTTCATATTCCGAATTGTGGCTCGCTGTGTTGTGAGTTGATCTGTGTTGGTTTCCGGTTTCTGTGTGGAGTCGCGCAGAAGACGACTGGGCGCGTTTGCCTACGCAACACAGTAACGTCACGGAGAGAGGCGGGGAATATGAATGTTTTGATAATGTCAGGCTCAGGGGCCGGGGAATTGATTTAGTGCTGCAAAAGCAGGTCATCCAGGGCGATGGGGGAAAAGATAGGATTATCAGAAAATGGCAGCTCCCTGGTGCTTGTTTTCGCGTGCGTTTAATGGACGAAAACTCGGGTAAGGTCCATAGGAAAGTTTTCTAAAATCGAGCCACTTAGGCTTAAAAAAACATGGCCGACCCGTAGGGACAATAACATTTTTTACTAGACCATGCCTTTAAGGTTGCGTTGACTCGAGCCTAGGGTGAGTGCATTACAATAGTCAATTTTGGAGAGAACTAAGGCTCTGGTTAAGGAGGTGCAGTTAGGTGGGGAGGGAAATGGTCTGCATGCATTGATTAGCTTGCAGGTGTAGGCGGCTATTGCATTGATTTGTCTGGTCATGGTGAGTGAGGAGTCTAGGTAGATACCTAGCGTTTTGACATCCTTGGATACTGTTATGTTATTGCCGTCAATGTTGAAAGTTGCGTATAGTTCGTAAAAGTTTGTTAAGTCTGGATTGGGAGCCTACTAGAAGTAACTCAGTCTTGCCGTCATTGAGGCATAGTCCATGCTTAGCCATCCAGGCTTGTATGATGAGGTAAATGGCATTTAGGACTTTAGTGTCTTTGATATAGTCCCCAGTGGTAGGGATGAGTATTTGGGTGTTATCTCCATAGTTAGTGTAGATGACACCCATGTGGTCAAGGTCATCGGACAGTGGTTTTGTAAATATGTTATATAGTGTTCATCCATATTCTCTATCACAGTATGAACTTTGAATTAAATGCCCCAGTCCACCTGACACATTCTAGTTATGTTATCCTATGTTGTTCTTATCTGTTTTTATTCGGTGCAATTCAGCAGTCTCAGAGCACCTGGCTAGCCTGAGAGTTGGCATATTTGCCCCCGCCAGAGTATCCAGACCTTAGTTTGTGGAGGAAAATAATCATGATAAGGTAAGTGGAAAGGAAAATGGGAGCATGAGCAAAAGGCAATATGAGGGTAGTCTCTCGTCCTTCTCCTACACTCTCAACCTAGTCACTAATTCTAGCCCCTGTTGTAAGTCCCTCATCCTAGTATATCATCCTCATCATCATCTCTCATTCCCATCTCTTGTCCTTGTCCTCATCTCTATTCCCTTATCCTCACTCTACCCCCTTCTTCATTCTAGTCCCTCATATTAATCCTTGTAGTACCTTGCCATGTCATTTGTTCTAATCCCTAGTTCAAGTCCCTTTTTTTCCTAATCTTAGTCCCCTTTCCTGATCCCTCACACTGATCTCTTATTTTAGGCTCTATTTCCTCACCCTAGTTCCTAGTCACCACCCATGTTTCTCATCCTAGTCCATCAACCCCTATCATTCACATCTCTGCTCAATGGCTCAATGCCCTTAGTTTCTCCTCCTCAACCTCATTTTAGGTCCTAGTTCCTCAGCCTTAGTTCATTGTCTTAGCGTCTCTTCCTAATCACTCATCCTAGTCCCTAATCCTGTTTTCTGTCACCGTCCCATGCTCAAAGACGCTTGTGTTACGCTCACCTGACTCCCACGGAGGCGCTGGCCTGGTTCGCACTTCTGTGACCTCTTCTAAGGTGATGCGCAGGGTTCGGAAGACGGACTGGACCGGGCCCCCAAATCTGGCTTGTCTGGCTCGCAGAAGTATCCTTCTGTAGGCGAAAATAGGGGATTAACTGTCTGCGGGGTAATGCAATCGGCCTCCCACTTTCCCCTCTCACCCTCCTCGAAACCCTTCTGTGATTTCTCGTAGCGTCTCACCTTAGGGTCTGGAAGGACGAGCTCTCCATCCTGCTTCTGATGCAGGGGCGCGTTGGTATCCAGTTACTTCACTGGATTTTCGGATTGGTGAGAACCAAACTTGCTTGGCTTCCAGGTAAGTTTTTTGATAAGAGGTTCCCCTTGTGTCCATGCATTAATGTACTAATGCTAGTGTCTTTTTCCCCGTAGGGGCCGGGGTACGGAATGCCAGGGAACAGGCACCGACCCGAGATGAGAGGGGAAATCCTTGTAGAAATCAGGTAAGTCTTTAATGAGCGTTTTTTGGTAATGTCTTTTCATTCGCTCATTAACGCTGATGTCTCTTTTTCCCCTTAGGGGCCGGAGTCCGGAAATGCCAGGATGCGGCGCAGACCCGAAATGAAGAGGGAATGAATCAACAGGTAAGTCTTAACATGGAGATTTAGCTTTCCTTATTCCCTTCTCTCTCTCACCTTTTGTTCTGGTCTTTTTCTCCCTAGGCGCTGGGGCGTGACTGCGAATCCGGATGATCGCTGCTGAACATGGAGGCGCCCTGTAAAGGTGAGTGGAATGCGGCGCTGCAGCGATCGACGCAATGAGCTTTTAAATAAAAGTCTTCCTTTTCAGGATTGTCGGCGAGATGTCTCCGGGATGCGGATTTAGCAGGTAAGGACTTTTGCTTCTTCTGTTCTCTTCTTCTCTTCCTTTGCAGGTGATCCAGGATGTTGGCAGGCGTGGCAGAAGTCAGGATGCAGGAGCAGACACGGTGAGCGTCCAGCTGCTAGATGCAGAATAACACGAAGCACGTGTGGCTGTTCGGGTGGGGTTTAAATAGCCTTGGAAGAAGTTCCAGGTATGTATCCTTCCTCCAATCAGGTATGTATCCTTCCCCGACCACGCCCGGATGGTAAATTAGTCCCACAGGTAAAGTAGTTCCTTTCAGGCCTCAAGGAGGCCGGGATCCTGCAGCATGGTCTGCATCAGGTAAGTGCACCCAAGCACTCCCATAATGAGCCTTGCGCCTATGGCGCCAGGACTGATGTCCTTTATGAGCCTGGCGCCATAGGCGCCAGGACACTGTCCAACGGGCCCCTATATGGGGTTGCTGGGTCCTTCCTTGGGGACTGGATGTCCGCTTTTGGGGACGCAGGGCTTGAACCGGCTCCCCGGGAGCGGGCATCATGACAGCTTGACCCTAGCACTAGTTCCTCACCTTTCATCCTAGTCTATCACCCTAGTTCTAGTATGTTAGCCCAGTCCTAGTTTGTCATCCTAATCCTATTATCCCACCCTAGTCCCTAATTATCGTCCTTCATCCTAGTCCTAGTATCCGGTTTTAATCCCTTCACATCATCCCTATCCTATTCTCTCTTCTTCATCCTAGGCTTCTATTCCCTTGTCTTCATCCTAGTACCTTATCATGTGCCCTAGTCCCCCATCTTAGTTATTTCCCTCATACTAGTCCTTTGTTCTCCTCCTAGTCACTCATCCTAGGGCCTCATCCACATCCCTAACCCTAGTCACTCCTCCTAGCCCTGGTTCAGTGTCCTAGTTGCACATCATGTTCCTTATTACTAGTCCTAGTCACTCATCCAAGTCCCTCAAACCTCATCCTATGCCCTTGTCCTAGATCTGCATCCTAGTCCCCTGTCCTAGTGCTTCTCTCTTATCTAGTTACTCGTTTTGACCTTCTCGATCCACTAGTCCCTTGTTTTAACCCTAGTCATTCATTTTAGTCCGGATCATTCATCCTAGTCCTAGTATTAGTCTCTTATCCTAGTTTTGTGCCATAGTCCCTCATCCTACCCCATTTCCTGTATCTTAGTCTTAGTCTCAAGGCCCTGTCCTAGTCCCTTGTTCTAGTCAGGGATGTAATTTCACCAAAATGGTAGGGGTAGTGAAAGTGACATCACATGACCCTTGACACGCGATGACATCACAGGAAGTTATGTCATGTGGCTCCACCCCAAAGGGACATCACAGGAAGTGATGGCAAACGACCTTCAGATTTTCCAGATGTGTCTAGCACCCGTGTTCCAGGCACTCTCATTTCAGCCACATATAATAACCGAGGCACAGAGGGAGGCGTGATTTGTCCACAATCACTCATTTGGGGAACGTCATTTTGCAAATTCGACATGGGGTAAAACATATATAATACAGGACATGTAACAGGGTAACCAAAATCTCTAACGCAGGCTACAGACGGTGTATGAAACATCTATAGATCAATGGACAAAGTACCCGTTATCTGTGGTGTCGCTGTGTTAAACAAGCCAAAAAAGCACTAACTTGGGGAGGTGTGCACTGCAGTTTATGCAGCAGCCAAATGCTGCACGAGCAAGGCCTGCAAATTAAATCATTGACCAGGATTTAGTATCAACAGAATTCCCTGGTTACAAATGTATCTATGAGTCAGCTACAACTACAATAGAAGAAACCTACTAGATTGGTCTGCGTGCACACAAGGAAGTGCACCCGATAATGTTATTTTTACTAGAGTATAATACCTGAGAAAGGTTCTTTCAATATACCCAAGACCCTGTATAGTTTTTTATTATCTAAGCATAATACTGGGTGCCAGAGGACTTAGAAAGCCCCCACCATTTAATGTAATATCATTGCTGCACATATAAATCCGTGGCACCATACAGTTATTTTACTTTGAAAACACTCACAAGTTGCTTCTCACCCAGAGACTCACTGGCAGACTTCAAAGCGTACACTGCACACTACCCCTTTGTCAGACAATGGCATAGCAAAATATTTGTTGTCCCCCCTGCGAGCCATGCTGTGGAGTCCCCCCTAAACTCCATGATGATCATGCCCTGCAAGTGAAAGAAGCAAATATAGTTTTTAATCAAAGCTTAATTGTTTTATGTAGTGTAGAAAGAAAGGGGTGGTGCCTCATCCACAAATATACCAGCCACCAGTGATGGCTGGTGAGTTACTTTTTTGGAGAGTGTAAATATTTGCCACAAGTATGTGATTGAGACTGAACATAGAGAAGGAGCCCGAACTAGAGAAAATTGGTTTGGGGGATTCTTCCGCCTTCCCTGTGAACATTTTTGAATAAAGGGTTAAAATGGTACATTACACAGCCTGCTTTCTGTGAAAATGTCGGTAGAAGGCCAACAATTTGTGTAAAAGACCAACAATTGGTTTTGCAGAGTGTAGAGTAAATCATGAAAAATAGTACAATAGATGCAAGTCACCAAAATGCACAGGGCATTTCCCAATGCATTATCATGCTGTTCCCCCCAAAATATGATATGATATGATATGGCATTTCTAACGCGCCTATACACAAGTGTTTCAAGGCGCGACAAGGCAGGGGGGGGGACAAGGGGAAGACAGACAACGATCCTACTAGGCCAGGTGTCATTCAGATTGCGCAAGTGCAGGGGTGGGGGGAAGGGAAAAGTGCAAGGGGAAGGGGAGGGGGGGAAGTGCAGTACAAGGTAAGTAGCGTAAAAAAAATAATAAATAAGGCCAGCTGGTGGCAAGTGCAAGGTAGATGCAGAACAAGTGCTGCCAGAACAAAACACATTTTCATGCTGGCTGTGCCCATACATTTCCATGTTGGCTCCACCAACATATGCAAGTATTCCCATATAAGACCATACTCATGTTTGCATTAAGTTGTTTTTTATAGTATCATTACTGGCACTGGGCAAACAACTGGCTCTGCCAATATATGCCAGTACTCCCATGTAAGAACATACTCACTTTGGTTTGACCATTATGAAAACCTGTCCAAACTGGTTCCAATGTAAGCCACTCTAGACCGATAAGAAGGACACCGAAAACCACAGCGCCCGCTCCCTTTAGTAAAGAAGAGATGAAATTGAGCGTGTCGGCTCAGTGAAATCGAATCCAAAGACATCTGTAGAGTGAATCAGTCTACAACAAGCCACTAAAGCTGCAAAGGGAACAGAGAGAAACCTCAGACGAGGCGAGGGAAGCCAGCAAGCGCCACCCCCAGAACAGGGCCCAGGACGGCCGTGCACAGGCTGCCACCTGCAGGAAAGCATTCCTGTGGGGAGCGGGTGAATGGCGTGTGTAGAGGAAAGCTGCCGGAGACCCAAGCCAGAACGGGCAGGAGTGCTCCCAAAGAAGAACGAAGAGGTGGGAACCGGTGCATTGGATAACTCGGAAAGAGCCCTGGCAGAACCAAGACCACTGGGCCCTAACCGGAAGACGCCTGGAGCGGCGGAGACACCGGGGTCATCCCACCTCACTTGAGAGAAGAAGGGAACAGTTCTATCAGTCCCGCCCGCAGTGCAGCACCCAGGTTGCAGAGTAGGAGCGGAGCGGCCCAAGAGGGATACCGGAGGACAGAAGAGTGCCATTGCGCTGAAGGTTCGTCTGCCCCCTTGCCTCATCAGCCACCCCGAGTGTACACGGCCCACAGAGGACAGACGGAGGAGAGGGGCACCCAGAGGACACGGGCGTACAGGGAAACAGACTTGGCAGGACCGCTGAAAACAATGAGACAATAAAAACAAGCAGGCGCAATAAAGAGGAGGATATGTACTTAAAGGGGGGGGAACAAGGACACAAGGACAGAAAACAGGGCCTGGCACCTAGAGCGCAAAGCGCCCCATGCCACACAGCAGGGAATGAAATCAGGGGAAGCTGCACTGAAGGTGGGAAACTGCTGAAGGCCTCCATTGGGGGAGAGGCCCGGGAAAGCTGTAAGAAGTCACGGGGCACACTGGCTGGGGACAAGGAACACGCACAGCTGTCCAAACCCACACAGACTTGAAGCAACACAGGCAGGAAATAATGCCCTGGGTGCCCACGCACAGCGTAAAACAGGCAGGGAAACGATTGGCCCACTCGAGGTGAAGGCCTCCTCCAATAGACCCCTGCAGGCAATGGGAAGACCCACAGAGAGTAAAGTAGACCCCAATGGGGGGCCCTGTGAAACGCCAGAAAAGGGGGTGCAGAAATAGAGCTGCACCATCCACAGAATACCACCCATATAGGGAAAAGAGACAAGAAAGAGCGTAAAGGGACTGCACCGCCCGGGTGAGAGGCCTGATTGGGCTCCCAACAGCATGGGCAGCAGAGAAATCCTCTAAAGTAGAATGGAAGATACAGGGGGCTGAAAGGCCTTGCACTAGAAGTGAGACAGAGCCCAGAGAGCAGTGACGATCCCTGGAGACCACTGAGCTCACACCAACTGGCTGGAAGGCCGCCCCCTTTACAAGCCAGGTTGAGACGGGAGCGACAGGAACAAGCACCTGGCACTGGGGGCGACAGATCCCAGGCTAGGAGCATCAGGAAAGGGACCATGGCTCATCCCAATGAACTCCGCACCGCAGACTACACCTGTAGAGACTCTGAGGGGGGGAAGACAGATGGCGAAGAAAGCTGGGGAGTCAAAAATGGAGAAGCCTATGGAAATGGATCTGTCAAAGTTCTCGACCAAGGAAGACATAGGGCACATATTGGCGGAAATAAAGGCCCTCAGGGGAGACATACAAGCCTCCCTAACAGAGTTGATGGGCAGAGTGACTACGGTGGAAGGGAAAATTGAAAATCTTGAAAATAATCAGTTGAATGCGGACATGGTGGAAATGACACTAGATGCAATGATGAGTGAGATAGAACTCTGTAAAGAGGAAGTAATGCTCAAGATGGATGGTCTCAAAAACAGAGAAAGGTGCAACAACAACAATATCTATGTGTATAAAATGGATGTGTTCATAGTCAATTCTCCGCATGCGTGTATGTATGATATATGGATACCTTTGTACTGCTAAATTCATGCTCTGACACTCCCACTCCTGCATGAACCAATACTGCCTAATTTTCATAACATACATACAGCCGGTGTATTTAGCATATCCGCTCTCTTGAAAAATGTTGTAACTTCTCCTACCTGCTGTCACAAATCCCATTAGACTACCCCATGGCATATAAACTATGCATATAATTGATTTAAGATACATTCCTCACCACTTTTAGAACGACATTGTACAAGTATTGGTTACGTTCCACACCTAGGACCGAGGACCCTACCTTACCTAACAGAGCCTATCCTAGCATAGAGACCTAGATATCTCTAGATATTATGTATGACCTCTTACTAGCATTGGTAGGCATGTCCATTGCCCTTAACCAGATCATCACCACTACTTATGTTACTTGGCCTGTGCACCACGTGCGACTAACCATGCTCCACTATTCTAAGGAAATTAAGGCTACACCGTTCCTACCTGCGCTTAATCCCAAACCTTGGGATGCAACAATCAAGCAAACATATTTCTTACCGAATTTAAGCCTGGACCTCAACTACCACTACACAAGTGCTGCAAGCAGTAAGAACTATATCCTACCAGTATCAAACGTGAATCGGAATGGTTCAGATCTCAAACCTAGGTCGCCAAGCTACCCATGTCAGGCTAGAGACAGAAACCTTAGACTAGGTACAAGACTCCAGACACCTCCAAATATGTACCATGCCAATAGAGACCCTATCAAATCTAGGCCATCCACCTACCCATGCCAGACTACAGACAGAAATCTCAAACTTGGTTCTAGACTCCAGATACCACCTAGCCCACATCATGCCAGCTCGCTACCTAACATTCCTTCAAATCACACCATACCTAGGAAAGCCCCAACAAACAATTTAAAAGACTCTATCAAATCTCCCAAACAGAAAAATGATCAAGCCCAAGTCACTACGCAAATGATCAATGGTCCCATAATCAATTCCAGGTCACTGGTAGCTCACAGGACGTTGCTGACCTAATCACTGCAGATAACTTAGACTTCCTGGCTATTACAGAATCCTGGCTAAATGTGGCAGCAGAACCGTCACTCTTACTTGCTGTACCAGACAACTATACAATTGTACGAGTTGACAGAGCAGATGCTAGAGGTGGTGGTGTCACCATCATAGCTAAAACAAACCTAAATATCAGAATAACTACTATGACCAAACCCTATTCTTGTGAACTACTGACAGCTAAAATACCCATCAATAACTCAAGTACCATAACTATACAACTAATATACAGGCCTCCAGGGTCCATTGGCAACATCAAGGAAGATCTGTTATCACTGATGGATAATATTAAAACATTTTCACAAATGATAGTATTGGGAGATTTCAATCTAGGGTTAAATTACCTGAATGACCACCAAGTACTAACTATAGCCAACACTATCACAGAACAAGGTTTCACCCTCAAAGTCACCCACCCTACCCACAACAAAGGTAGGACTCTTGATTTGGTAGCAAACCTTAATTGTGACACTAAAATTACCGCCATATCCCCCCAGTCTTGGACAGATCATCATCTATTGTCATTTACCCTCTCAGTAAATGCCCCAAAAATTAAACAAAATTCTATAGCACCTCTGTGTCGTACAAGGAACAAACGAAATATCACGGTGGAGGCCATCTTGCCACTCATGCTCTCCACGTTGAACTCTCTAGACGAATCTACTGACCCAAACAAGCTAGTAGAGAGCTCCATCTCCACCATTACAAAAGGGTTGGACAGCATCGCTCCCCTCAAAATCCGCAAAAGCAAACCCAAAGCACATTTGAACACTTGGTTCACCCCAGAACTGAAAAGCTTATGCGCTGCAAAACAAAAATTGGAATCCACATGGACACTTCTCCCCTCTACTGAGAACAAAAGAAACCTAATGAATCCATCGGCAAAATACTTCGGACCAAACGCGACTCATTTAACAACAGAATAAACCAAGCCAGTCCCAGCACAAAGGAGTTATTTGTGATCCTCAAAGAAATAGAGACGCCTATAGCCCCATTGGACCCGTGCATCAAAGATAAACTTTGATGTACAGACATTCAAAATGCTCTCACCAACAAAATAGCCTCCCTGCAAACTAAAATGGCTGAGAAGCACTTAAACCTCCTAAATCCTGATAACCTCCAAAATCTTGTTAACAACATCTACAACACTAAGACTACGGTTAAACCTCCCTATGGCTTTAAATTCGCTAAAGTCTTAGCCTTGGCGGTACAAAAAATGATCACGCCCCTTAAACCATCGAAATGCCAAGGTGACACTTGCCCAGCACAAATAATCAAAGATGCTGCGAGAGACCTGGCGCCATTCATAGCTAAACTCATTAATGCGTCATTTACCTCAGTTATAGTACCCAACAACTTAAAGGAATCATGGGTGCTACCACTCCTTAAAAAACAATCACTGGACCCTACCATCCCCACGAACTATAGGCCTATCACCACAGTCCCATTTCTACTATAGATACTGAATAGGGTAGCTTACCTACAGATCCAGGAATACCTGTAGACTAACCACCTCCTAGAGACTCGCCAATCTGGATTTCCACCTCAGCACGGGACAGAAACAGCGCTGATCGATCTAAAAGCACAGATAGATGAATTTAAGGACAATGGTAAAATTGACTTATTACTACCTTTGGATCTATCAGCGGCGTTCAACCTAGTCGACCATAAAATTCTATGTAACCACCTTGAATCAGCAGATCACTTCTCACAAAATTCCATTACCTGGATATAATCCTTTCTCAATAATAGGACTATAAGAGTCTTCTCGCCCTCAGCAGCAGCGGAACCTACTCCTATCACCTGTGGAGTCCCCCAAGGCTCCTGTGTATCACCCACCATGTACAACATCTTCACAAAGCCTCTTTTTGACAAATTGGACGGTCTGGGTGTCACCTACACTAACTATGCAGATGACACCCAGATCCTCTTTCCACTAACGGGCGTCTATGACAGTGATGTACTATTGGTGAACAAAATGTATCTAATCATTCAGGCATGGATGGCCACTCATGAATGACAATAAAACTGAGTTGCTGATCGTGGGTTCTACAGCAAACCTAGACAAACTGAACAAAGACTATGCCTCCTTTAATATCGACGGGAACAAGATCCCTGTGGCTAAAGAAGTTAAAACATTAGGTTTTTATCTCAATGCCTCTTTGAGCCTACACAAACAAGTCTACCCTACGGCATCAGCACTGCCTACACGGGTACATTGATTAGGGTGTGCAAACCCCTGCTCTCTAAGGAGATCTGCATCACGCTTGCTAGAGCCTTAATATATCCAAGCTTAATTCTTGTAACCGACTCTACTTGGGTGCAAGCAAATATGTGCTTAATAATTTACAAATCCTACAAAATAACTCCCTCAGGTCTGTGTTAAATATCTCGAGGAGAGATCATATATCTGAAACTAGAAGACAGTATAAATGACTCTCAATCAAGGATAAGATCCAACTCAAAACTATGTCCCTTACACACGCATTTCTGAACCAAGCATCCCCGATGTACTTAACAGAGAAGTTCAACCCCTGTCACTCCACCAGAGTTACGAAGTCATCCAATTCTAATGGCTTAATAGTCCCTAGATATACACTCCAAAAGTCTGGAAGGACAAGCTTCCCAGTCATGGCTGCAAAGCTATGGAACACGCTCCCTCTCTCCCTGAAAATGACTAAATCATTCCCCAATTTCAGAAGTAACGCCATCAAATGGCTAATACTAACTGTAAAAGACCACTGCAGTCCTCTCACCATCTTGTACCTCTTACTGATAACTCTGGTCGGCACACATCGCTGTACATAGCCTGTGTTTTTTACTTGTTGCTTGTTTAGCTTGTACCTATTGCTATTGCATATTCTTTTGACAACAGTACTCCTGTTACCGCTATAACCTGTAACGTGTATTTCTGTAACATCTGTAACCTGTAACTCTCGCAACCTTTGCCAATGTGCCCAGATACCTACGGGTTAAGGTGCGCTATACAAATAAATAAACAAACAAACAAACAAACAACATACGTATACTTGGGCTGAAAAAATCAGCGAGGGAAACACTGAGGCAAGTGGAAGAAAAGGTACAGGCACTGGTGCACCTACTCTTTGCAGCAGAAGGAGGGAAGGCAGTGCAACTCGAAAGGGCACACATAGGAAGCAGGCCCTATGGAAACGGCCCCCGCTCCATAGTGGCCAAGTTCCTATGGTATACAGACAGTACGGAGGTGCTGAACAGAGCCAAGCAACTGAGAGAAATCGAATTCTAGTGCTCCAAGGTCGCAATATATCAAGACCTCTCCAACCTCACGTTGGCCAGGCGTAGGGCTTGCAGACCCCGTACAACATGGTTAAGGGACAAAGGAGTAAGGTACAGATGGGGCTACCCATTCTGACTGCAATTTGAGATGGAAGGTGTGGACTACCGCTTAACATCAGCAGAGGAAGCGGGGCAGGCCTTACGCCACCTCACCGCAGATCTGGAAGATGGGCCAGGGATCCCAGGGGACCCATCCACAAGCAGGGAAAGCCCGGGGCACACCCCGGGCCCGCAAAGAAAGGGGAGGGGGCAATCGGGAAGGAAGTACATGAGGCTCAACAGGCCCTCACCTCACAAGACACCAGCCACGCAGGACCAACAACCGGAACAGGAACCCGGGTAACGGAATGCATAAGCAGTGGGCAGGAAACATAAGACTTCGAGCCGACACTCAAAAATGGCCAATGACGCTGAAGGGGGACAATATGCCCCAACTCAACTCAAGGTGACCCTCAATGAGAGAGAGGGTGTCTCCATGACTTTTTCCAATTTGACGTTACACTTTTGTTTAGTTAAATTACTGTTAGCGGGTTTGCAAAAAAGTTATGGCTCATATTCATATTCATTTACCCACCAGTCACTCACTCACACCTTCTCTTACATCCACCCATTGCAGTCTCTACACAGGCACACACCCACCCACCCATAACATTCAAAACCACACCATCACATTCATATTCATTCACCCACCAGTCACTCACTCACACCTTCTCTTACATCCACCCATTGCATTCTCTACACAGGCACACACCCACAGACCCAGAACATTCAAAAACCACACCATCACATTCATACTCATTCACCGACCAGTCACTCACTCACTCCTTCTCTTACAGCCACTCATGGCATTCTCTACACAGGCACACACCCCTCCATCCACAACACTCAAAAACACTCCATCACATTCATATTCATTCACCCACCAGTCACTTGCACCTTCTCTTACATGCACTAATTGCATTCTCTAAACAGACACACACCCACCCAGAACATTAAAAAACACACCATCACATTCATACTCATTCACCCACTTCCCACGCACACTTCTCTTACATCCACTCATTGCATTCTCTACACAGGCACATACCCACCCACAACATTCAAAAACACACCGCCACATTCATATTCATTCACCCACCAGTCACTCACTCACACCTTCTCTTACATCCACCCATTGCATTCTCTACACAGGTACACACCCAAAAGAACATTCAAAATCACACCATCACATTCATACTCATTCAAACACCAGTCACTCACTCATACACATTTTCCTACCTGCACCCATTCCATTCTCTACACAGGCACACACCCACAGACCCAGAACATTTAAAAACCACACCATCACATTCATACTCATTCACCCACCAGTCACTCACTCACACCTCCTCTTACATCCACTCATTGCATTCTCTACACAGGCACACACCCATCCATCCACAACACTCAAAAACTCTCCATCACATTCACCCACCAATCATTTGCACCTTCTCTTACATGCACTCATTGCATTCTCTAAACAGGCACACAAAGAACATTCAAAAACACACCATCACTTCCATACTCATTCACCCACTACCCACGCACACTTCTCTTACATCCACTCATTGCATTCTCTACACAGGCGCACACCCACCCACAACATTCAAAAATAGACCATGATATTCATAATCATTCACCTACCAGTCACTCACTCACACATTCTCTTACATACACTCATTGCATTATCTACACAGGCACATACCCACCCACCCAAAACATTCAAAGACACACCATCAAATTCATACTCATTCACCCACCAGTCACTCACACCTTCTCTTACATCCACTCAATGCATTCTCTGCACAGCCAACCACCCAAAACATTGAAAAACACACCATCACATTCATACTCATTCACCCACCAGTCACTCACGCCTTCTCTTACATATACTCATTCTCTACACAGGCACACACCCACCCACAACATTCAAAAACACACCATCATGTTAATTCCCATTCACCCACCAGTCACTCAGACCTTCTCTTACATCCAATCATTACATTCTCTACACAGGAACACACCCACTCACACAGAACATTCAAAAACACACCATCACTTTCATACTTATTCACCGACCAGTCACTCACACCGTCTCTTAAATTCACGCATTGCATTCTCTACAAAGGCAAACACCCACCCAGAACATTCAAAAACACAAATCACATCACATTACTTCTCATTCACCCACCATTCACAGACATACATTTGACATGCACTTCACACATGCAAAATACACAGTATAGTTTTTTTAAAGCCTTGTTTACTTTTTCTTGCAGCTTTAGTCCATCCTGCCTGGCCATCCTTGGCTCCTCCATGCTGCTCACAAACAGGAGCCAGGAAGCTGCTTGAGCTTGATAGTTCATGAATGAGAGAAACGAGGAAGCTGAGGGAGAAGGGGTTGGAGCTGAACATGGCATGTGACATGTGCTACATATCACAGTCAGCTCCAACGACAACCCCTACCGAGCACCTCCCCGACCCGGCCTTCACCCTGATTGGTGAGGACTGGGCCAGGACCCCAGACCCCCCAAAACTGGTGTGGCAGGGTTTGCGAGGGCCCCAGCTACACCAGGAGTTTCATTTAGTTTCATTTTTCATGTTTTAAATAATTGGTGTTGCAAGGGAGTCCCCAGGTGTTGCAAATGACGACCACCAAATGATGCCCCTAGTTCTAGTCCCAGTCCCTAATCCTAATTCCTCACCCTCATCCCAGTGTCCTCAGCCTAGTCTCCTGTCATAGGTCCCATTCCCCATCTTTGTAACTCATCCTAGTTGTGAATCCCATGTCCAAATAACTGTTGCTCATGTCAGTTTTTGTCCCAAATCTCAGTTCCTTACCCTTTTGTCTTATCCTTCTTCTCATCCCTCATCCTAGTCCATTTTCTGCCCCCTTGTTTTAAGGCCTCATTTTACTCCCTCATCCTGGTCCCTAGTCCTCAACCCTGGCCTACTTCCTAGTTCCTAGTTCCACATCCTTTTCTTAATTCCTCCTCCTCATCCCTCATCCTAGTGCCTCATTCTAGTCCCTAGTCCTAATTCCTTTCCTCACCCTACTCACTTGTTTTAGTCCCTCATCCTAAACTCTCATCTGAGTTCCTTGTCCTAGTCCCTTTTCTGAGCACCAAGCCCCATGTATTATCCCTTCATCAAAGTCTCTCATCCAAGTCTTTCCTCCTAATCCTTTATCCTAGTTCCTCAGTCTAGTCCCTTATACCCCATCCAGTCCCACATCCTCTTTCTAGCCCCTTGTTCTCCATCAAATTTTACTTTCTATCCCCTCATCCTTGTCTCTCATCCATCATACTCCTCTTCCATCCCTCAATATCATCCCTAAATCTTGCCCTAGTCCCTCAACCTTTGCCCAGGTGTTCTCTCATCATCATCAATCATCCTAGTCCCTTTCACTACTCCGTCATCATAGTCTGCCGTGCTTAGTCCTAGTCTCTTGTACTAATCCCTATGCTTGATCCTAGTACCTCCCCCTAGTCCCTCATCCTCATTCCTGGTCCTAGTCCCTTGCCCTTGTCCCATTTCCAAGTCCTTCATTCCTACCCTAGTCTCTCAGCCTCCTTATTTTCCTCCTAGTATCTAATCTTAATAATGTGTATGTGTCCGCCATCCTTGTCTTTGTCCTAACCCACTTCCTCCGTGTCCTCTTCTTCTCTTTTCCTAGTTACTTGCCCTTCTTCTTCGTACCTCAGCCTTGTCCCCCATGTGAGTCCCTAATACCTCATCCTAATCCCTAGTTTTAGTCCTAGTGCATCCTCCTCCTCCTCCTTTCTCCTATACCCATGGAAGTCCCTGATCATCGTTCTGCATCCTCATTGCTCGTCCTACTCACCTCAGTTTAATCATCATTGCCCCAAATCCTCATCTAAGTCCCTCATATGTTTGTCAATTACCTTGTCCTTGTCCTTTATCCTAGTTCTCATCCTTATCCCTTGTCCTAATCACTTATACTAGCCCTAGTTTTTATGCAAATCCCTCATCCTATCCCCCAATCCTAGTACCTACTCACTTACCCTAGCCTTGCATCCTAGAAATCCTTCCAAGTCCTCATCCTGATGTTTCACCCAAGTCCATTTTTCCAAGTCCCTTGCCCCAAATCCCTTTTGTCAGAGGGCTCAGAGGGATGATCCTTGGTTAAGGTTTGAAGCAGCCCCGATGTAAAGTGACAGGCAAATCACATACAGCAGGAGAACGGGTGAGGCAAATAGGAACAAGGGAAAAAAAGGAGAAACTGAGATGGTGGAAAAAAAGGGACAGGAACCATGCACTAGGCATACAATCTGAAATCTCACTAGAGGTGTACACAGGTTGAATTTAATACTACGCATGGAAAGCTTGTTGCATCTGTGCAATGTTAGTCTAACATATACTCATTCTGCAAGCCCATGGAATAGGGGCAGAAAGAGTTATTTGTATGTCTAAGGATCTTAAGACAAAGAAAAGACTGTACTGATCCAGATGGAACAGTGATTTCCTTCTGTGGAAACAGTAAACACACACTGTTACATCAAAATGACTATGTACTACAGGTAAAACAAGACAAGGGGCACGGACAGAAATTGGGTCTTAGGGTATATGCACACAGGACCGGATGAGGACACTATACAAAATGTTCCAGACATTAGAGCCCAACAGGGATACAAGACAGGCAACAGTGAGAAGTTCAATCCAACAGAAATTCAGAACAGGAACCCAGGAGCTAGGGAAAAGTAAAACTGGGGCCAGGCACAAGCACTAAGTAACTGAAGAGGGAGTGCCAAAAGGCAAATTGGCATATAATGTTGCAGCAGGGAAGAGTGCAGTGGGAGAGTGTGGCGGAGTGTGGCGAGAGTGTGCAGTTGGAGCAGGAACACTACCTGTTTGTGCTTCTGGTTGCCCTACGAACTGCTTTGCTAGTGACTCAAGGCAGAATAGTAGATAACGTTGCAGCTGCGTGGGGTGCCGCAGAGTGCGGCAAGAGTGTGATGCTGGAGCAGTTGGAGAAGACAAAGCAAGGTGGGCAATGTATTTCCTATGAAATAAGAACATCACGGCTGACCGTGGGAAGGAAGATGTAGGCCCGCTGGAAAATAACAGTGAGCTCACTTATGCAGATAACATTAATACCATCTGTCTAAGGGATCCCGCTGTTACCATAGGAACTTCAGATCTTTTGGTTTTGAGAAAACGGGACTATACTCTCACCTCAAAAAATATAAAAAAGAAAACAACTGCCTTTTTTAAACCTAGAAGCATAGGCGAGAGAGATGTACCCCTGTCAACATGTATGTCTTCACCTGAACCAGGAATACAGTGTGGTATGCCGCCCTTTACACTGTCACGCTCTCATTATCTGATTTTGTCTTCTACAGCAAGCCCTATTAGGAGTGCCACCACAAAAGCTCCTCAGTGGGGATCGATCAAATGCACCAGTGCTTTTCCAAACACAACCGGAAAATCAAAACAATATTTTACTTTCCTCATCTGCCACCTCATGTTCATCTATGTCATCATAGGGTTCTATTTGGGTGCCGGTGCACCAGGACATAAGTGCACTCTCATCAGCCAACAGCTGGAATACGCGTTGCGCTGAAAGCCTCTTTCGCTCTGCACTGCTCTTCTCCTATTCCTAATCCCAGTGTTTTGGAGGATTCTGGGACGGGGAGTCCATTGTTGATGAAACAAGTTTGTATAATCACTTTCAACATGCCTGGATGGTAAAGCAGTTCTGGGTGATGAACAGATAGAACTGATAAAGGCGTTGTCGTTACTTCCACATGGTAAACCAAAGTTGGGAGATTGGTTTTTAGGCTTTGGTGAATAATCTTTTCTATTCTTCCAAGGGAGACTTGTAGGGGTATGGCAATAGGCCATGAGGGTATTGGGTATGAGAGGATTATCTTCAGGGGCAAACAGAGTATATCATTTTTCATTCAATGGAGCCATGACATCTTCCCAGAGATTGTCTCCTCCCATGAGATTATCCCTCATATAGCCACCCCCAGGGTTAGGATCAGGTAGCAGCTGCTGTCCCCATGCAACATAGGAGGAGGTCACCGCCGGGGTATCAGCAATGACTCAATTGGATTCATCACAAAGCCCTGGCAGGAGAGTATTCCAGGCCATAACAAGAAGTGTACAAGATCCAAAGAGGTACTGCCAGGTAATATTAGGACTAGACAAGACATTGTGCTAACCAGGAGAAGATAAACCACCTTGGTAGAAAGTTATACCCGGAACCTTTATAGAGACAAAGTTACATAGTCAACCAAGTTCTTTTGCAAAGGCAACTGTTGGCCTAGAAAAGTCTAGAGAAGTGTTATTTGTGAACACATTTTACCAACCATACATGGCTGGAGACATTTCCCCTTCACCTAAGTGTTAGGTTTGGTGTGTGAGGGACGGAAAGAATTTTGGACACAGGACAATTTGATTTGGACATTCTGACACAGACATATCCTTGGTTGTGTTTTGGGTGGGGAGGTTCCTCTTGGGACGTGGTTGGGGGTGTTTTCGTGGCACTTTTTTTCAATAGAACCAAAAACATGGCAAACCTGTGTCTTTTTTTCATTCCTAGAATCAAAAAATAGGGCTCCTGGTATGTAACCTATTCTACCCAGGAGGGTTAACTAGAAAACAAAGCATACAAATGAATAGGTCCAAGGACACTATGCTCATAACAAAACCTCCAAAATGAATATCAACCTCTACATGTCTAAAGAAGGAGTCTCTCTTCAGTATTATATTGTTGAGATAAATCTAATTTTTTTATATATTAAAGTTGTGTGAATCAGGATATAAACAAACAATTTCAAAAGCTAAGACATCAAAATGGTTTGCTGAACAGAGCAAAACAGACAGAAAATATTTACAACACACAGTACCAAAACATTGTTTGGGACAATCTCCAAATTGTGTGTGTGCAACAAACCCGACCTCTATTAGGGTCTGCCATGAAATTCACATATAATAGTGTACATATTCAAGTCAACATTATAAAAAACACATAGAACAATTATAGGAACACAAAATCGTTTTGCTTGTGTGAACAGCATTCATATGCTGTGGTTTAGGGGAGTAGTGCGTCTACACCAGGTGTTTCAGCCATTTCGAGGTGGGCTAGGTGTGCCTCATCTTTAACACGGCCTTCATCAGGATGGAGTTCTGTGCAGAATGACGTCTATGCTGTAGGGGAGGGAGACTACAGTCAGGGAGGTGTCTGAGCAAAAATTATTTAATCTGAATAAATCACATAGTGTGTATTTAGTGCAATATCAAAGAATAAACAGCTTACCTATGGGTTAATAAATTCCACAGGCACTGTTATAGAGATCTGCTAGCCGCATGGGCTGGTCTCTGTATAGTCCTGTTGCAAGGAAACAGAAAAGAAAAGAACGGAGGGGGTTTGAGACTAAACATGTCCCCTAGCGTTCATGTCCAACGTGCATGGAAAATGCAAACAAGAGGTGTGTCTTACCTCTCACTGGAGGTATCTGAGTCGGAACGTCTGATCCAGAGTTTTATCAGTGAGACAAAACCAAGGTTTGCACAGCTAAAAATTAAATAAAAAAGCTGTGAGTAAGTGTAGGCGCAAAAAGGAAAACCTTTTCTCACGAGGATCTTAAAAGACAGTAATTAGCCGTGACGGCAGGGTTAGTAGATATACCTGTATGGGCTGCAAAGAGGGCAGCCTGTCTGCAGTGGTGTGCGTGCAGCGTCTCCTCTGGTTGCTGTGTCACAGACGATACTGCGGGGGCCTGGCTGCAAAGCATTGGTAACGCTGTTGCCAGGTCCCCGTAGATATTTATATGGCGGCCATCTTGGAGGAACCCTCGGATTGTGTGGGGGGCAACCTCGTGAAACCTGCTCCATCCGGGGGGCACAAACGCCGCTCAAGCTAATATGGGTGTGCTTTATATCAACGTGTATCTAAAAAAAGTTAACAAAAATTAATTTAGACCAAATAGTTGACTAGCGGTTGTCATGGCAACCGTAAGCGTCGTGTAGCAGCATGGAAATTTATGCTTAAAGGACATCAATCATGGGCCCAGGAGAAATGATGAAAGCACTGTGTGAATGTACTCTGACATAATTCATGTATGGATGAAGTGCTGATAGGACTCATGGACATAAGCAAAAAAAACGTTGTTCAAATGGCAGACAACCTGTTTCATTCGAATGTATATCATTGTAAAACTTGCCAAACAGAGAAAACCAAAAATGCCACAAAAGGGGTGCGTTGCCAGGAGGTTGTTACATAGTTGCATAGTGCACAATGACATCTTAGATTAACATAGAGTGTACGATCTCTCATGTCGGCAATTTTATACATAGGCCCAACCAAAGTGTTGTATGGCTGCTGAAGAATACATTACATAGTGTAACATCGCCTTTGCGATCAAAACACATTTGGCGTTCGTGATTGCCCCGTGGTTTTGTCACATCCGAAGTATAGCAGAAAATAGCTATCTCACAACTATTGGGAGGAGGCATACTGGCTAGACTGTTACTACTTACACATCATGTCACAGAAGAAGAATGATCATAGTATTAACCACCATTTCGAAAAAACAGTCATTTTCAAAGGAACAGTAATTTTCAAAAAGACATACAGAAAAAACCACACAATCTGCGAGGGGTGCTCAATGAAAATAAACAAGCATCTTCCTGATGAAATGTTCTACTAAGGGCTTGTCTGCTACCTTGTTCCTGATACAGGAGCGATGTTCTGAAATGCGCATTTTAATTGCACGTATGGTTTTACCCACATGAACGCTAGGGGACATGTTTAGTCTCAAACCCCCTCCGTTCTTTTCTTTTCTGTTTCCTTGCAAAAGGAAAATACTGAGACCAGCCCATGTGGCTAGTGGATCTCTATAACAGTGCCTGTGGAATTTATTAACCCATAGGTAAGCTGTGTGTTCTTTGATATTGCACTAACTACACACTATGTGATTTATTCAGATTAAAACATTTTTGCTCAGACACCTCCCTGACTGTAGTCTCCCTCCCCTAGAGCATAGACGTCATTCTGCACAGAACTCCGTCCTGATGAAGGCCGTATTAAAGATGAGGCACACCTAGCCCAACTCGAAACGGCTGAAACACCTGGTGTAGACGCACTACTCCCCTAAACCAGAGCATATGAATGCTGTTTACACAAGCAAAACGATTTTGTGTTCCTATAATTGTTCTATGTGTTTTTTGTAACGTTGACTTGAATATGTACACTATTATATGAGAATTTCTTGGCAGATCCTAATAGAGGTCGGGTTTGTTGCACACACACAATTTGGAGATTGTCCCAAACAATGTTTTGGTACTGTGTGTTGTAACTATTTTCTGTCTGTTTTGCTCTGGTTCAGCAAACCATTTTGATGTCTTAGCTTTTGAAATTGTTCGTTTATATCCTGATTCACACAATTTTAATATATAAAAAAATGAGATTTATCTCAACAATATAATACTGAAGAGAGACTCCTTCTTTAGACATGTAGAGGTTGATAATCATTTTAGAGGTTTTGTTATGAGCATAGTGTCCTTGGACCTATTAATTTGTATGCTTTTGTTTCTTTCCTGACTCCTCACACCCTCCTCTCCCCCACCTTCCATCCCGTCCACCCGTTTGCTGGAATGGTTGCTGCATCCTGCAAGTGCCTGGAAGGCTTTTCCTGAGGCCTCAGAGAATCCCTCTCCTGCACCCCCTTTCACAAGCACTTTAGCCCAAAACCCATGGACAAGATTGCTTCAATGTGGTATGCCAACTTTGCATCCTGCCCTTGCACACCAGGACTTTAATCCATCATCATTTTGTATACTTGTGGTCTTTTTTTCACTCTTTCTGCCTCCCTTCCTGAGTCGGTTTGATTTTTGATGTATGACTAGGTTCTGCATCCCCATTCATCTCTAAGTAGTGTTATCTTGTCTTAAAGGGCCCCAGGTCCTGGTGTTCACATGGTAGCAAAGGTAGGATGGTTAAAGATCCATCGACCCAGTAGGTTTTTAAGGGTCTCGTAATATCAGATGTCCTCTGCCATTTAGCTGGAGGACCACGAGGCTTCCTGTGGATAGTGGCCGAGAAAGTTCTTGCAAGACATAACGAGATAGATGGGAAGGGTCCCTCTTTCCCCTCCTGGTTTCTACACGGAGCTGAGCGGACCGAAGGCGACGTTGGCCGGTTGAGGAGGAGATGATTCTGAGGGTCAGGAGCTGAAAAGCAAGTGGTGAGTAGATTGAGAAAAGTGGCAAACAATGAATGAGCATTGAGTGGGGAAAGTGATAATGGGAAGAAAGTAACAGAGGGTTGGTGGGGTACTTAGTTAATGATGAAGAGCGTCACATAGAGGTACTTTGTTAACGACAAAGAGCGTCACATAGAGATATATATATGACAAGGTGCGTCACAGGTTAACCCCATAATCCTATGTTCAAGGAATGTTTAGAAGGAGTCATTTCAGAATCCAAGTGGATACATAGGCGACAAGTGAACAAGGTTTGCTAAAAGGAATCACTCACACCCCCATTGGGGTATTTCTAGAGGCAAGAATAGCAGTGAGGAGCGGTGAGAAGAGATATATGTTGGGGCTGGCCAGTTTGTCTGTTTGTGTATTGTATGTATTTTATGTATAGAGGAATCAACGAGATGTCAAAGAGCGATAAGTAATACATTGTGTTAAGTTGATTGAGAGTAAATTATTTATTTATTTAGTTGTCAATGGTATCGATTGAATAGGTAGATTGAAGTAAAGTGAAACATAGAGGTTTTGGAGCAGCGACAATTGGTGCACACTCATATTATATTGTTTTTCTGAAAAGTGTTTCTATGTAAACTAACGGTAAGTATCGACAGTCAATTGAGACTTGTCACATGGAGGATGTTACTCCACTCATGCACCTAGGCAAACAGCTTCCAAAACACGCACCCAAGCTTAAGCAATATAGTGAAGAATGGGTTAAGGGCACGGCAGATTAAATGTTCATGCTATGGCCACAAGGGGGTTCATTATCAAAAGTAGTTTTGCAATATGACCACATACTTGCACGCTGTGTACACAGGAAAGAAGTCAGAGAAAAGGCTAGCTAGCCTAGAGCTTTGGAAAATGTACCAGGAGGAACGGGAAGACCCACCAACTGAAGACTGGATGCTTAACGAGTGTAAAGAGGGGGTATTAAGCCTTCTGCCCCCCCAACGCACCTGAAGTAAATGGTGAGAGTACGAAAGATGAAGGACTGTATCCATGAAGAGAGCTTGAAGCAGCAACAGGATACAGTAATCTGATACATAAGCCGCCTGCATATAGCAGTGCCGAGAGCCCAGAAACAACTCCAGAAAAGGATGTGATCTCTAAGGTCCCACTGGACAAAGAGAAAAGTGAATAGCTGAGTTTGACCCCAGATATACAACGATAAATTAAGATATGGAAGGGAGAAAAAGATAAAGCTGAGGAGATAGTGCTCATACAGAACAAATGGCTGGGTGGTCAGATATTGCTCAAGCTTGATGGGAAGAGCATCGAGGAAGTAAAGCAAGGGGAAGATCAAGACGAACAAGATGAAAAATACAGGGAACGAGAGAAGTGATTGAAAGAAGACGAGTGTAAAAGAAAGACTAGACAAAGACAGGAACAGATGTATCAGGAAGAACAGTTAAGAAAGCAAGAAAGAGCAGAAGAGCAAAGAAAATATGACAATACGCAAAGAGCGATGGAAGAACAAGGCTAGAAAAGAAAAGAGAAGAGGAAGAACAGAAATTGAGAGATAAAAGAATGCAAAGACGCAGAGATGAAGAGATGCATAGGGCAAATGAAAGGAGAGAAGCGAAAACAGGAAGAAGAAAGGGTTGGAGTGAAAGCAATGAAACAAAGGGCATTTATTGAGGAAATAGAATGAAAGAGAAGACAGCGGGTACGTGACATTGATCGCATTGAGAAAGAGCAAATGGAACGAGCCAGTAGTATTATGGGAAGACATAGAGGAGTTTCTTCCGTTGCAAGACATAATGCCAGGACCCTATAGGGTAAACCTAGAGGAGAATTTTGAGAAAGGGAAGCTAAGCTAGTACAGAAAAAACTGTCAAAATATGCTATAAAAGGGGCGATGTTGACTAGTGGATAGGGGCTAGGATCACAGCAGGCAACGGGTATGCCGCAGGTGAATAACCAATGGAAGTCGGATCAAGGAGGGAATGGATTCATGCCAAGAGGCAGGGGAGGCTTACGAGGAAGGCGAGGCTTTCAGAAAAATCAGGGAAGCTTTCAGAATAAGTGGGTTTTCAGAATGTGCAGAATGATAACCAAGGCATGCAGGGAGGGTAGATTAGAAGACTTCCTTCTGTATGTTTGACATGTGGCATGACAGCACATATTGTGCAAACATGTGGGAGCCAAGGGTATGTACAGAATGGGCAATTTTCAAAAGGCGGGACAGCTTATCCACCAGCATATCGCCCACAAAGTAGGGATGGGTTTGCCCAAGACCAGACAGTGTATCAAGCACAACTGCTGCAAGCACAACAGGCTTTGCAACCACAGCAAGCACCCTTGAATCTGCCACAAGGGCAGTCACAGCACGCACCCATACATATACAGCAGAGTGCAAACACAGGACAGGTATTGACTCCCAGAGTGAGTGGGGGGTCACTATCGCAGGCGGCAATCCTTTCACAGGTACGGGAATAAGTATGTACCCACAATAGGACAGCTCACAGGGTGACTTGATGTATTCAGTACTATCAGTGATGCCAAATCCTCTAGAGGGACCAAGGGGTGATGTTACCATAGGAAGCAAATCCTTTTCTTTTTTAGTAGAAACTGGGGTAACTCGCTCAAGTATGCGAGAGGGTTCTCTGGAGTTACAAGTAGAGTTCCTTTTACTGAGAAATTGCCTTTCTCTATTGGAGAGTGTGATATGTCTGTCCCATTGTTGCATTCAAGACAGACTCCAGTTAATATACTGGGCCAAGATTTAATGACAATTTCCTCCACTGACGAACATATAGTGTGTTCGATGCCAGGAATACATTATTTAAATGTTGGCGAATTTATCATGGCATTTACAGGACAAATATCTCTGCGAGGAACACCGTTAGAGCCAGAGGTTTTTCACTATGGGGTACGCATTTTGTTAACATGGTTACCCGGTTTAATGGGCAAGATTATGAGAATACCTGATGAATTTCTGTTCAGGTACAGATACCTATGGATGAAGAGGGGGGACAGCTCTTTCCTTTAGAATTGCAGGCAGCCATAGTGCAAGGGGAATTTGCCATTCTTGAAGGATTTGATGATGAGGGCAGGCCATGGAGAACAGTGATTGCCATTGGGGAAGGGTAGAGATTGACCAATGCCACTGACAAGGATATGTTTAAAGACGACCCATCAGATGACAGAGTAGGGTTCGAAATAAGCATTGCATATTGGATCAAGATAGAAAGTAGAGAGATCCCACAACGAATGGTGATAGTGCGGCAGCATCCCACATTTTTTGATGAGGACATAGAGAAAGTTACAATTTCTTTATGGACTACGGACCTTTATGACGTAGGCCTGTTAAAGGTGGTGGGAGAAGTCAAGATTAGGTTAAAACCAGGACCAATTTTACTTCGAGCAAGGCAGTATCCTATGTCTTCGAGAGGCAGACAAGGGTATTTTAAAGACTCATATCTGCCATGATGGAACAAGGCATCTTAGTGATGTCAGAGTCACAATGTAATACTGCAGTGTATCCAAACAAAACAATGCATGGCATTTAATTCAGGGCATGAGACCAATTAACCAGATTGTAGAGGCAGATTTTCCTCTAGTTCCAAATTCTGCGACTATTGTATGCTGTATTGCCCCAGAAGCACGATATTTCACACTGATTGACTTAAAAAAATTGTTTTTCTCAATCCCGTTGCATAAACATTCCCAAGAATTTACATCATTTACGTTCCGTCAGACCAAGCTGAAAAGTATACATTTACCCCAGGGGTACTGTGAGTCTCCATCGATCTTTAATAGGGTCCTGCAGTTGGACCTAAGGAATGCTGATTTGCCAATTGTTGTGCTGCAATACGTAGATGATATTTTAGTCTGTAGCACAACAGAGGAAGAGTACAGACGAGACTCGATCCAGCTAATGATTATTTTAGCAGACAAAGGATATAAAGTGGATAGGGAGAAATTATAGTATTGTCAGGAAGAGGTGTTGTACATAGGTCAGTTTCTTTTGCAAGAAGGAAAGAAAGTTATGCTTGAAAGCTGAGGCAATCATAAACACGTCAAAACCACACACGATAAAGCACATGCAGCAGTTTTTGGGACAGTGTAATTATGCTAGAGCATGGATATTTGATTATAGTTCATACACAAGACCCTTGTTGCAGGCCCTGAAGGAAGAAAATGGATGGACTGAGGAAATGGAGGAAGGGTTTGATGAACTAAAAAAGGCAATTTGTACAGCCCCAGTTCTAGGAATTCCCAATTATTCTGAGGAGTTATTTTTATTTTCGCACACGAATGGAACAGTTATGACAGCAGTACTCACACAGAGAACCACATTGGGGTACAAACCCTTAGCATATTACAGTGGAATTTTAGACCCAGTAATGAGGGGTCACTTCCCTTGTTAACAATCGCTGGCAGCAGCCGCGTTCGCTATCTAGTAGTCTGCAAGCATAGTGATGGGATGTTCATGACTATTTGTTGAGCATGCTTTGTTTGCTGTTTTGCAGAAACCTAAGGGTACACTGACGGCTCAAAGAGCTTCTGTTTATGAGGTGGTTATATTAAATCCAGCGATCAAAATAGTCAGGTGTAAAATGGTGAATCCTGACACGTGTGTAGCCAAACCACTGGCAGCGGATGAGCAAACGCATGATTGCTCAAACTACGAGGAATTCTATGTATTGATGAGTCTTCGAAGATCGATCAAACTGATTTAGAAAGGCACACAGGCTCAGCTGTGGTAAGACTGAGAGCCAACTGGGAATATGAAGTGGTAACAAGTGCAAGACTACCGTCTCATTTTTCAGCACAGGCTGCAGAATTGGTGGCGCTTATTGTTGTGCTCGACAATCACGCAGAGCAGGAAGTGACAGTGTACAGTGACTCCGCCTATGTGACGTCAACCATGTACACAGGGCTAGCACGTTGGAAAAGGAGGGGCTACCTCAGAGCGGACGGCATTCCAGCGCAACACGCCGCATTAATGGACAGGTTTATTAAAGCACTACAACTCCCGGTAGCCATCGTGATAGTTAAGAGCGCAGCACATACTAAGAGAACTGACTTTATCTCATGGAGAAAATCAAGCCACAGACGAAGAGGCCAAAAGGGTTCCATATTCATCTGATATTTTTAGTTTTGATACTCCTCATGTGAAAGAATAAACGGTTGTAATAATGTTTGTGAATGAAGGGTTTAATCATTTATCAGTAACACAATTGATGGAAGGTGGTGCTCCACAAGAAGAGAAAGAATTGTGGACACTGAGGGGTGTCCTTTATCCCATACCGAAGCACTGTGGTGACAAGACAGCACTGGTAAACCGGTGATGCCTATAGCCTTATTAAGGGTGACATTAAAAGAGCTACACTACCCTGCGCATGTTACTAGGGAGAGCCTCGCAGCAACCATTGCAGAGGACTGGTTCATACCGAACCTGTTGGAACACGTTGCTTTTTATGTAGTAAATTGCATCGTATGTCAAAAGTTTACTTCTGAGCACACACTGTGAACAGTCAGAGAAGTAATTCCTCAACCAGATGGTCCTTTTCAGCATTTACATATTGACTATGATGATATGCTGCAGATTTGTAACGGAAACAGGCATATGATAGTGCTAGTGTGCCCATTTTCGAGCTGGTCCATGCACACATCCTGATGCCACTTGCGCTGCAAATGTTTTAGTTCAAGAAGTATTTCCCAGATGGGGAGTGTGTATGGTGTTGAGATCAGATAATGGACCCCATTTTGTGAATGAGGTGTTCGAACAGATTAGCTTATTGCTTAGCATTGAACACAAGATTTCTTCTTCTTATCACCCGCAAACAAATGGAACATGTGAGAGATTCAATGGTCTGCTCAAAGAGAGACTAGCAAAGTTGAAATTGACACTAAAGAAGGGATGGCTGCATGCCTGCCCCTTGCATTATATGAATTGTGAAATCAGCCCGGCTCTGACCACCACCTCACACCCCACAAACTAGTTACAGGGAGGTGGATGAGAACGCCTCTGACTCCTCCATCGAGGACTAGAAGTGATGCCCAGACAGCTGCAGAATTGTTAGGAAATGAGTCATGTGAGTACTTAACATTTATGACTGCTAGTATCTCTGTCATTTCAGATCAATACAAGCGGAAGGGGTGTCGGTCTCAGGACACAGATGAAGACAATACAGCAATCGGACTTGAAAAGCTATATGTTCCAAAATTATTTGCTGGAGATAAGGTTACAGTAAGGAACTTCATGAAAAAGTGGCACGAGCCCAGATTTAGTGGCCCTTTTGTTGTAGATGACATTACTCCCTCAGCAGTTAAGGTCCAAGGGAGGCGAGCTTGGATACACTTAGGAGATGTGAAAGTCTACGCTGGAAAGACCGTCACACCCCCAACCCATTTGGAAGCAAGTCAAGAAGAAGAAGTTCAGCATGTGCAGACTCGATCGATGATGAGGAAGAAGGACGCAAAGACTATCCAGTAGATAGCCAAAAGTGTACATTTGGACTGTGGCTCTTCTGAAACACTTCTTACGGATATTATAGCAGGAAGTGAGAAAGTTACTGTTCTTGAGCCACAGGAGTTTGCTGACATTGGATTTTGGAGTGCGGAAGTAAAAGAAAAATGCCCAATTTGCACTTTCTGTTTGACGACTGGAAGAGGGAGCAGTTCCCCGACGCACTTCTCTCGCTGAGTTTTTCTTTGGAGGTGCCCATGGTGCTGTCAAATGTTGACATACACACACTACTTCTTGCTGTCTTCATTTTAATACTCAGAGCATACGCTGCTCTTGTTGGGCGCAACACTGATGCCTAAAAATGGCCTGGCGATTAGATGTTTATTGGCAGCAATTACAGAACAAATCAGACAGTTACCTGAGCATCTCTTCGGATGCACAAATGATCCTATCTAACGATGATGCCCGCAAGCTACTTGTCATGATCTTTTACTATTTGCTTCAAGTTCACCCTTATCTTGTTTGGCGCAACACCAACACTTCTGTGTTTATACAAGATCCTATAAATCATCCTGCAATCAGTCGGTTACTTGTGGAGATTATCAAGCAAATCAGGCACCTTCCTGAACATCTGATCAATTTGCCTGAATGAAAAGAACATTTCCTTCCTTAAAAGTAATTACAGGCAAAAATGTAGTCTATTGAGCACATTGCAGTTCCAGAAAATGAGCCGAGTCAACGATGTATGGAGAGACACTGATGGTTGAGCCCAATGTATTGGTGCATAATCTACGCCTGTTCAGCATCCATTATCGTTTTTCTGTTTCTATTGATCCACATGTTTACTTTAATGGTTCCAGAAGGGAAGGAGTACTGTAAACCTTCCCACTCCAGTCTCCTTTGCAGAACTAGATACTATAAGGAGGCAAAGGCCTTATGTGATTGTTCCTACCGCAGCATCACAGGCAGAGGTACCTATGTCTATGACAAGTGCCCCCAGGCATCCCTTTGAAGGAAGTTCAGTGTTTGATGCACTCCATGATCATTATATGAGGAACCATTTGCCAAAAAAAGAGACCTAAGAGAAGTGCAAGGAGGATGATTATGAATTAAATGATTATTTAGACAGTATAGCACATTTGGGGAATAACATGTGGTATCAGCACATGAAAGAAGTGGGAAAGAGAACTTCTAAAGAAGATTGCTATCTATGCGCACTTTTGCCTTCTGCTATGAGTAAGTCTAAGATATTCATAGCTATTGAAATAGATGTCCAAACAGCTCATTGTCTACCTCATTTTGCACTCTGTCATACAAGAGATCAGTTCCAGTGTTGAATGGCATCCTTGGTATGGGTGACAGAATGGTCAGCCCCAGATGAAGATGATTATGTCCAAGATTTGAAGTCAAGAGAAAGAGCACACACCAGAAACCATGTGATAAGATATGAACAACCTGGCATGAAGGGAGTTGGAATCAGATCTGAAATAAACAGGAAACTCAACTGCCAAGGAAAGACTGATGAAGAAGTTTGAAGCTGCAAGGAAAGAGGCCAGATGCGAATCTGGGGTCAGTACTTTCTCCTAATGACTGGGAAGAAGGCATAGTTGTATGCATAGCTGCAGCAGTAACTGGTCAGCACAAGCCACTTATCGAATGAGTGGAAAATGGATGCAAACCTCTCTGGCCGAGGCTTGCAAAGCTTCTGACGTGGGTCGAAGACAAAGGAGGTCCATTGCAGATAGTGCCTTTGGCTAGTGTAGAGCTATGCTTGAGAAACAATGGCATGTGAAAAGTTGGGGCGAAGCAACAGTGCAGACGAATCTTCAGTGTGCCAGGAATTAAAGATGGGACAGTGGTGATAATGCATCACTACTGGGCGTGTGGATCCAGGGCATACATGAAGCTGCCCAGAGACTGGGGAGGACTATGTTCTATAGTGATTGTTCATGTTCAGCATTGGTGATTCCAAAGAGTGACCTGAACATTGGTGAGTTTCCAAAAGCAGATGCTCACCTGAGGAAGAAGAGATGTGCTGAATTCCTTAATCGAATAAAGAGAGAAAATTATTTCTCAGCCAAATCAATAGAGGCCTTGGATGCTATTCCATATGAACACAGATTGTTCAGCAAGACTGCTTCAGTTTTTACTGTTATCTTTATGCCTGGGATCCAGATGATGGCAAATACCAAATGGTTACAAATAACCAGATCGGAACTTCTGCAGACGATCAACACCACCATAAAGGGATTAAATGCTATCTAGGAGGAGCTAAGAGCCATACACCTGATGACTCTTCAGAACAGCTATGTCTTGGATATGATCACAGCTATGGAGAATCATGTTGCACATTCATACCTTCTCATGATGACGAGAATGGCACCTTGACAGAGGCCATAACGATGCTGATGAACCTACACGTCAAGATGGAAGATGAGGGGGAAGACGTTGCAGATGACAGCTAGTTTGCGTCAATCTTCTCATGAGATCCAGAATGGATAGCTAACATTTTCAAGGTTCTTTGAGCCCTGTTGGTGATGATCATGTTTGGGTTCTGTGTGATCAGGATAGTAATCACACAATGCAAGAAGACTGTGAAGAAAGCAGTAGGAATGGAGATTGTGATTGATGTTGAATCAGGATTCAAACCTAAAGCGCTGACAGATGAAGAAACCAAGGACTGGGTAAAGGCCAGTATTCATGCACCTGAAGGAACAAAGTTCCTGTGTCCGAAGAACAACAAGAAGTATGTGGAAAGATGGATTTACTTTAATCCCAATGGACAATGCAGTCTTATGACCTGGAGTGTTGATGAGCATGTGAAATCAGCAAGATGCTTGAAGGGAGTCATAAAGATATGGACTCCAAAGAAGCAGTTCTTCAGACGAGGATGTCTTGATGTGAAGATTGATGAGAGAGTGGTCAATGAATCTCCCAGAGGGGGGAGCATCGATGAGGAGTCAACTACCCCTACCAGAAGCTCCGCCCCTATGTTGCCTATATGTTGGGAACCGGAAAATGAGACACGTGCAGTACCAGTGAGGATGCTTGCACTGCAAATAATTCTTGAGACAAGGTATCCATTGGGAACTCTATATGCATTCACGAAGAAATGACGGTCTTCTGGACGGAGTCCCGGAAGAAGTGTGAAAATGGATGAGAAAGAGGACTGGTTATGTCAAGAGAATCAGAACTGGCACACCCGGAAAAGACACAAATGACGAAAGAACATAGACATTTTATAAGATCTGAAGAGGAGGTGTCGAGATTGAAATTAAGATGATTGTGCAAAGAAATGCTGGAGAAAATGCAAAGTTATTTTAAACTTGTACTGATGCTGTAATGCAAGTAGGCGAAGTAATCCTGAGGCTGGTTACGTAGTGAATAGATTGCAGCGATGTGCCAATATATATGAATGGGAATATATAGAATCTCAATGTTTCACAATGCACTTTAGCAAGACTTGAACCCTGTGAATGGAAAAGGCTTGAGTGTGGCGAAGTTGGAAAATAGCTAATGACGAAGGAGAATTCAAGAAAGGCTGGCTGGCCCAGCACCAAGAGTTGAGGCCACTGTGAGCCTGGTTGTCTGTCAAGAAGCTACATGAACAAGAGAAAGAAACACACTTCAGTTTGAGGAGGGATGAAAAAGCACTGAAGGAGTCAAGAGTTCATCATTTAATAGTATTATATGCAACAAAGAGCTCGAAAACGTGGTCTCCAGTCACATAGTCAGATGAAAATAGACTTTGGGTCGAGCTACACCGAAACCGGAAGATAAGACCATGCCACACTCCCTTTCAATCTCTGCACACAGAGCTCCTGCAAGGCCAAGTTCAAAGCCTTAATTGAATGGCAGTCCGCAGGAGTGATGACAGATCTTAGGCTAATTGGTGGGGAGGCCTGACCAGGCCGACCCTTCTAGCACTTGGGGTAACCAGCTTGCGTGCTGCTAGCAAGTGGAATATTCCAGAAGGTTACAAGAGTGCCGACAAATTGTAGAGGGCCACGTATCAATGAGCCCTATAGTTTGTGTAGCCATTAGATCATCGTGTATTTTGGGACGATGAAGATGACTTGCACTAGAGGAGGCTTAGTTGTCCACCTGATATTAGAGACCCAATCACAACCCCCGTCAGTATGGAACAAATACCTAGATGTTCCAGGTAAGCCTATCACATCCTCAAGTAGATTTGTGTAGTTTGCCACATAGTGTGATGTCAATGATGACACATTTTCACTATATAAGAATGTTTTTTTATGAAATTCATTGAGATCATACTGTGCAATGTCTGTTGATGTCCGTTGTACTCCCTGTTTTAGATAATTACAAATAAAACAATACTAAGTTTTGTCAACTTCCTGAGTTGGCTTGGTTATTGATGTATGAGTACGTTCTGCATCCCCATCCATCTCTAAGTATTGCTATCTCGTCTTAAAGGGCTCCAGGTCCCAGTGTTCACTAGGAAGCACTGAAAAACAACCTAGCAACTGGCACTTTCGGTTTATGGCTAAATAGCATGCTTCACTGCGCCTTTTCCTGATGCCCAGGCACCACAAGTATTCTCAAGTGGGCCTGGGTATCATCGCAGTTCATGACAGTGCTCTGCCTGTAATCCACCTGTTTCTGTCGAGAACAGGGGACTGCAGAATCTGGGGAGAACATTCGTGATTTAACAAGAGATTCGTAATTTCACAAAAGTGCTGCTGAGATCATAACAAAATGCATGTGATCGGATCTACATAAATAATGGTGCCAATGGGGTATTATCCAGGAGTCTAAAGAGTTTTTTGTAAAACCTATGTTCAATTGCTTGCATATTTGAAATTTGCTGGAAGAGACACATTTCACTGCCGTATAAGGCCACTGTCCGGGCTATGCAAACATTGACCATTTTGAGAGGTGCACCATTACATAAGCAGGGCCAGTCCAATGTAAGGTTGCGTCCCGCCAGGTCGTCCACGAAGCCCTTTGCTCTTAAGCATGAGCACGGTCTTCACCCTAAAGTATGTGCTTGTTGTGGCACTCCTCCACAAGAACGACACCCATTTGGTGCCCTAAATCACCTCCAATTTTATGCCGTTCTGAAAGTGGAGGAGTGCCACAAGAATTGGCATGCACAATGCCATATACCGAAAGTGCTGGTTACTAGGCCTGTTTTCAGCCCATCCTAGCAACCGGCACACATATTCCGAAAGTGGCTAATTCCTTCCATATTTGGAAGAATGTGCCACCATCAGAATAGGTTGTAGGTACCGAAAAGGTAGCTAACGCTTCCAGCGACCTTTCCATAGAAACTCAATTGTATCCCAATATCCCTAAAATGGCCGCCCTTTGGGTCACTGATAAGTTACAATAGAGAACCAGACATTGGGCACTGATGGCTATATAAGCCCTGCCTCTGCAATAATGTGCATTTTGCCTTAGGGCCGCTGACAGCGGTGTAACGCTACAAGCGCTCAACTCACAGAACCTGCAGAATAACAGAAAAGTAATGTTAATAACCTAAAACTCTTACAGAATATCTACAGACCACAGACTAGTATTTTCTGACCAAAGTTTCCACCGCCACAGTCCTCCAACAGAAGATTTTTCTTCCGTCATAGTTCCCAGTTCATTCATCAGCCTTCGTTCGCAGCCGCAGCAACATTCCTAGGTTTTTCCGACTTCCAAAGACCTGCAATACAAAGGTACCATAGTTTAATAACAAACATTACAGAATTAAAGAAAAAGGAAAATACTTACGCGCATACGTACCTAAAGCTCCCATGAGTTTTTCCTCACAGTTAAATGCTGCGCTTCATAGAAGACGGCTGTCGTTTTTTAAAACGAACTTACTTTCCCATCGCTCTTTCCCTGATAAATGCGCATGCTTAGCACATAGAAAAAACCTTATTAGGTTACCAAAGACACCCGTTTTGTGTGCTTCAACCACAGCAAGCACACCAACTTACCTCAAGAAAAGGTTTTCATGTTTTTTCCTTCATAACGCAGATGTCTTCAGTTAAAGCTTATTCTTCAGAGAACCTGCAAAAAGAAAAAATAATTATTTAAGTCAGAGAGATCTCTTACTTTGGAACGTTTTTCCTCAGAGACATTTGCCTTTCCCCTTTGTTCTGACAAGAGACTTTTATCATTTATTAAGTCACTTACCTTCAGAGACTTACCAGAGTGCAACAGCATCTTAGTCTTCTGAACCTTAACATCTACACGCCCCTGTGTGATTGCAGGATGGAGAGCTCCTAAACACAAAACACAGATGAGGAGAGTGTGGGCTTTAGAAATCAAGAGGGGGGGTTCAGGGTGGTAAGGCAGGAGGGAGCCCTAGTAGAATATAGGTACCTCCCTTCTTGTTATCTCTCTTTCATGATAGAGGAAAACCCATTAAAGAACCAGTTTTAGCAGATCAACAGGGCTCTTGGATCATTACACTCCTGTGGAGACATGGTAAGCGTTACAGAGGGGAAGAGAGAAAGTGTGAACCAACTTGGAATTTGTATTTCACTGGACTCTCTGTCAAATATCCCAGAATTGTTTAACACTCCGGTGGGTGAGGTTGAATTATCATTAAATGACTCTTCAATTTTATCTAGCTCTAAAGAGTATTCAAACCTCCCCAGAGCAGACATGAGCCCACATACTTTGGCAGCCTTGTTCTATCTTTGTTTGTAAAGGTCTTTCATATTTTGGAAGAAGAGGTCCAGGGCAACTCAAAACAATTGCTGGGAATTTGTGAGACATTGGGCACTTCTAAAAAGGAAGAAGTTAGATGCTTCTTCAAAAACGAGGTTTTGGGTATTGGAACGAAATTAGTGGACATTCAAGAGGAATTTAGCACTTTGACCTTTCATGAGAAGGTGCTCAACATTGCTGGCAATTCAGAGAATATTCAAAAATCTAAGCCAAAGCGAGTATAAAAAAATGTGTTTGCTAAGTGTTCACATCAGGGTTTTCTCAATATACAATCAACTGCTCCAGCAGAAGTAAACAAGGTGGGTGTGGAGGATAAGTTGGAGGAAGGAGAGTCATTGAATCCTCGCTCGGCAATCCTTAGAACGGAGGTGTTTTCCTTTGTGGATACGCCCTCTGCAATAAAGTTAATAGAATCATTTCTCTGTTTAGAAGTCATTGAGGATAATTTGGAACAATGAGTGGTTCTACTGGATTCCACATTGGCTTCAACGAGTGAAATAAGGCTTCCTAAGAAAAAGAAACAAAAGGAGAAGAATATTGCAAAGGAAGTTGTGCAGAAGAACAAAAAGATAAAAATAGAAATTCCTTGTTGAAGTTTGCTACCAAGCGTGGGCTGAAGATTGCGCCATTATTTCAATTGTCCAAATGGCCTCACAATATTCCCTAGATGATATATTAGGAATTACATTGTTTCGAAAGGACGGGGAAGAGTCGTCTTCCAGTCATACAAATAATCAGGTATTGGCAACTGTATTGCCTATTTCTTGTGATTCAGTACAATCGACTAGGGAACATAAAAATGAAGAGTTGGGGATTCAGTCAAATGTTCATTGGCAGTGTAAAGACTTGAGTACTACTGAGGATGTCCGAGTACGGAAAAATATGACTTGTCAAATGGAATTGGAAGATCTGGTCTCTTGCCATACTGAAATTTATTTCTTGAGGGACTTGAGCTGGGTCGGGGACCAGGATCAACGCGAAGTGTGCCAGAGACAAATAGCTGCTGAAGCGACTATGAAAAAGCAAGGGAAATTGAACCCCAGACGGGCTCCGTCCATTAGCCCGGTTGGGCAGGAAATGAACACCTCTAGTTTCTATTTGAAAGCAATTTTTATGCAAGAGGAATATAAGTATGGTTTTGGGCATCTTACATGAAATTCCATGCTTAAAAGCGATTGCATCCAAGGTCATCGACCTAACTGAATTTTGTGATGAGAAAAGGAGGGATTTGATGCTGTTATCATAAGCTCCTGTTTAGGTATAGATCTAAGTTTACCATCAGTGGGCGATATCTGACTAAGGGGTTTTGACAGCTATTCTACCCTGTGTGACTCTAAAGCTTACCCACATATTGCAAATTATTCTAAAGGGAATTAAATGCAAGTTTTGTCGGGAATGACAATCTCCTTCCCAATAGATCAGAGTAAGACCCGTGTAGTGAAAATGGAACCTCAAGAGTGAACAAATGGTAGCTCCATGGAGAATTGGTCATGGCTGTTCCAAATGCTAGGTGGCAAAACGAGGGAGGATAGTGTTCAGGCTGGATTTTTCACGTCTGCTCATGGAATACCTGTGGTTTTCAGCATTTGCTTAACCCAGGGGATTTGTTTGAGAAACTAAGTAAGTATGACCTTATCCTCTTACAAGAAATATTTTTGCGAGAGAATGTCTCACTGGATGGTTACTATAGCTGCAAGCAAATAGCAATTAAAGGTACATCGGGCCGCCCGAAGGGAGGGTTATTGATAGCGGCAAGAGCTGATACTGTTACAGTATGGAAGCATTGTAAAGTTCGATGTATGGTGTTCTGGCAGGGGGTGCAGTAATGAAGGAAGATGGGCATCATTTGCTAATAATTGACGTATATTGTAATTATGCAGAAAAGTCCCAGGTTTTTATGATGGATCACAAAGCTGCCATTCTGACTGCATGGTTGGAGTTACGTGTACACTAGGGTCCATAATAATAGCTGGTGATTTGAATGACAATTGTTTAAATCCCCTAAAAATTCCTTGGCTCCAAAAACATAAGAATGCTAATAACTCAATGAAAGTAGTTCATGACCTGAAATGGAAAGAATGGTCCAAATTCTTTGACAGTTGAAATCTTTGTGTGATCTCGGGAAACCATCAAAAAGGTGAATATTGTGAGAACACATGGAAAAGTGGGACTTGTACATCCATTATTGATTTTATAATTGTTTCTGAGAATGTGTGGGCGCTACACAATCACTTTATAATAAGTGGTGAATTCCCAAGTGATAACATGAGATAGGGAGCCAATTTGTCTAAGCTTAGCCAGTCATCATGCAGGGAAAAAATATGGCTGTTTGGTGTTTGCTGGCAAAAAAACTCAATTATTTCGACACATAGGGACATCTGTGACTTTAACATGAGAATTTGGGGTTAAATTGTTGGATGTGTAGTAAAAAGGAGTAGTAAAAAGGTGTGCATGTACGGTCCAATATCTTCCGATCTTCACAAAAAATGTTTTAGTCCTGAGAAAATTGAAAGAGAATCCAAGAAGTACTCCTTATAAGGACATCCAGTATTATAAAAGAAGGTACAGGAATGATGTTAGAAGAAAAAAATGGCTGGGTGCAGTAAGCCCTCTGATGGAAAGCCAATTGAAGAAGCTAAAACAATACTATAAAAATAAAGTTCAATCTATTCAGGCATGGACATATCAAATGGATGGGGAAAAGATGCTCTGCTGTATTATGGCTATAGGGGAAATAAACTGCTGGAAATTATTAAAATCAAAGATGAATTACAATGCTTTACCCAATCAAATCCCATCCTGGGATCCAATAGGGTGTAGCACTTCATGAAATGATATGAACAATCTGAAGATTCCTTACTAGATTGGGAAAGTTTGAAGGAAGAAACCTGAAGCTTGAATTCAACAGCGAGTCAAATCGAAAATATCATAAAACGCAATAGTAAGTGAAGGGCACCAGGTCCAAATGTTCTTTGTAAAAAAGTAATTAAAGGAGATCCCGAAATGTAGGCAGGAATTTTCTGCAGCCTCTTTCAGTGTATTATTTCTTTTTTTTTTTAAACGCTGACTTGTAAAGTAGCACACATAGTACCTATTTTTAAAAATGGTGAGAGGGATTTTCCTTTAAATTATAGGCTTATTGCCTTAATAGACGCAGACTCAAATATTTTTGTATCTGTAGTGCTATGTCACTTAAAGAGTTGGTGAATGAAAAGGGTATCTTAAAGCACAACCAAATGGGTTTCCGAATGGTGTGGGCACAACAGTAGCATGATGGGTGTTAAACCACATGAAGCCCCTTGCCTGTGAAGGCATGCTAAAGGTGGTGTTTGCAGTAACAGTGGATCTCTCCCTTGCCTTCAATCGAGTAAATAGAGACAAATTGTGGCTAAAATTACAGAAATTGGTACTGCCGGTGGGCTTGTTAACTATACTCAGTCATCTTCATGAAAGCTCAGTATTGAAGGTAAAATTAAACGGAGAAGGAATACTTTCTGCCTTTATTGCGACTAACCGTGGCGTTCGTCAGGGCTTTTTTTTAGCCCCCTTTTTTAAAATGATGTGGTTAATTAAATATGGCTGATTTGGGGCAGCATTTGAAGTCTGTGTAATTTCGAGCCCCAGCTGTGTTAAGGACAAAACATATTGGCTAACATATGCTGACAACATTATTATGATGGACTGTACAAAGATGGGAACTCAAAGATGAATTTACAGTTTTAATATTTATAGTCAAAAAAGGTTTAACAATAAATGTATAGATAACTCATTTATTAGTCCTGACGGCAGGTAAAAGAACAACCAAAAGTAATTGGTGGTTAGAAAGCGGGAAAGTGAAACAGGTAGACAGCATGAAATATCTTGGTTTTAGTCTTTTTGTTAACCCTGGAAAAATAATGATTATGGAAGATTTTTATGACAAAGCTTTATTAGCAGTTGCACGAATGAACATTCTTAATTATAGTTATGGAACGTTTTCTATCATTCCTCTTTCAAATTTTAAAAAGCAAAAGTCATTCCTACTTTGACTGAGTTCAAATACATCATAGTCTGCTTGGTGAGGATTTTAGACATCTTGAAAGTTTTATATGGAAAAGAGTTTTAAGGCTTCCAATGTCAATACCTATAAGTGTAATTATATTTGAATTGGGGTTGTTGTCATTGGAAGCACATATTTTAAAGAAGAATGTTTTACTGTGTCATTAATTTGAAACACCTCCAGAAAACTGTTTGTGGACTTTAAGGAAAAGGACTCAAAATTGAAGAATATTCTTCTTATTAAAAAAATGGATAAATTGGAAGAATGGGGCTTATGTGGAAACTCCCTGTGTGAAAACCCAGGAGCTTATAAGCAACGTCTGGGGCTTACAGATTGGTATCACACTTGTGACACTGTGGGTGGGTATGATCGTTATAATAGACTAATGACAGGCCATAAACGGTTAGGCGTGTGTGCGCAATGTCTTTGCCATTACACAACATGGAAAGTTGGATATACTTTACTGAGGTGTAAGTTGGATATCCTACCCACAAGGGTAAATTGCCTCAGATGGAAGAAGTTTTACCACGTGTCAGATAAGTGCAGATTTTGCTTATAAAACGGTGAGACGTTGCATCCTTTATTAATTGAATGTGAGGCCAATTGAATGTATCAGAGACCAATTTGTTTTGAAAAATACATTCATTGGGCTGGGTGTAATACGGGTCCCTCTGCATGGAATTTGTGCTGGTGAACCTTGCCATACCAATTAAGTAAGGTCTTGTTTCAATTCCTGGGTATGATACATTTGGTGCATTAGAAGAAAACGAAATGGTTTGTAAATGCTTGAGTATGAAACAATTAATGAGCAGGAATTAGTGATCTAGTGTCACACATTTGGTTTAGGTTGTAAGAAAGGTGAATTTATTGGGATTTAGTAATATATAAATGTTGTAAGGTTTTATGATGGTAATTTTATGTAGAAATGCATTAATGTAATAATACATTCTTGTTATTATGATGATTTGTGTAAGGTTTTATTCTGATATAAAACTGAATGCACAATAAATAGAAGAAAAAAAAAGAAAATAACTGGTTCTGGCCAATAGGATTTGGGGAAGGACTAGACAGCTGACAGTGGGAAATGATCATCATTACTCCTCAACTCTTCCTCGTCCCAGTGTTTTTGGGATGTGACCAAATATTTCCACTACACTTCCTCCATAGGTGGAAGAGGGAAGGCACCACAATGGGCCATTAAATTGTTGAAAATGGGGGATTCATCCTGAAAGGGAATGGGGCATACCGCTCACCTGATGAAGTCAGAATGTCTCCCTGGAGTTTGTCTCCCCCATGTGATCCTCTCCCATACAGCCAGGGTCAGGATCAGGTAGCAGATGCCGTCCTCTGGCCACATGAGAGGAGGGCACCACCAGGAAAACAGTGATGACTCCATTGGATTCATCACATACCATTACCCTTATGACCGGGCTTCCGGCATAAGGGCTACTTCTTAGTTTATACATTGGGGCTTCCTCTGGGAGAATGGCTTTTCCTTCAAATTTAGTCTCCTGTTCCAAAAGGGGGTGTTCTGGCACCAATCCTTCTTTCCCCTGGTGTCAATAGGGGATAACAAATCTATAGAGTTATTAACATTCCCTAAAGTGTTCCCGTCCTTAGGGAGACAGAGCAGGGGTTATGTCACAAGGGAGTTAAATGATTCCTTTGGGTGGGTAGTCTAGCCTTGTGCCTTCTTATTCCCATTTGAGCCACCTGTGATATCCATGATCAAAATAGGGAACATCACTCCCTATAACTAGTTGGACCAGAAGCCCTTGGATTATGGCTACCACAATATATAGCTATTTTCCCAAGATAGTGATGGGGATTCGTTTTTGGGGTGTCTCTCAAGGTGGCCTTGAACACAACCCATTCTCTCTTTTCTGGTCTGCTTCCATCTCTGCGGAAGCAAGTCTGCTCTTATTTTACACCCCTTACTCATAGTGTCCAATCAGGCCCAAATAGTTTTTCCTGGTAGGAACTCTATAGGTAGTTTTGGTCCCGTGTATAGGAAAACATGGGCCTCTCTCCTGTTCTGATTTTTCTTCCCTTTTGGGAGAGATTTCTCCAGGTTTCTTCCCCTCTCTGCTAGCATCTCACCCTCTCGGGTATAGAGGATAATTGCATAGGACAGTTCAACTTGACTGAAATATTTTAGCAATGGTGTAGTGAAGATATCAATTTTATTCAAGGGGCAATGCCTCGCCTGATGACCATACTGCCCACAAGAGAAACATACTTTCTGATCTAAGGGAGCAAAATGGGGTTAGGATAGATTGTATTTCTTTGGTTTCACCACCTTTTCATCGGATATCAAAACTTAGCCCACTACCTTTAGGACTATCAGGTGTCTCTAGTCCTTGTAGACCACTGAGTGGTGTCCCTGGGGTGGATTATATTTGTTCCTCCTGGTCTAAAGGGCAATGCTGTAGATGAAATACACATTTTTCCCATGATGGATTCAGCCTGTCTCCAATGGGAGATGATGGTCTAACGTTCTTTGGGGAATATAATGAAGTGACCGTAATTTTGGGAGTGTTACAATTTTCAGTTTTTAAGGAAAGAGGGATCTCTTTGTGTTATTCGGGTATATCAGGTGCTCTTCTCTCTAGTCTGATCGTAACTAGAGTCAGAGTTTTTCTCTGCCTCCAGCTTCGAGCTATCCAAAAAAGATTCTTGGTCTCACCTGCCATCAGGTTGCTTCTCTGAGTTCTCTCCATCTCCCTTCCTAGAATTCAGTTGGGACAGGGGTTCCTAGAGAGTTTTGTATGCCTACCAGAAGTCCTACCAGGTCACCCCTCTTAATTTGTATCATTTTGTAAGACAAGTTTAAGAAGGTAATTTCTATCTCCTCCCCACTGGACATGAGAGGCAACACCTTTAACCTCCCCTTTCATCTAGTTTCACCCATGAGCATAAGATATATAACTAAGCTGGCAGGGATTTCCACATTAAGATGTTGTCCCTACTGGGAATTTGGTATTTGTGGAGAAAGAAAAGGTTATAGGTTTTACCCTCCACAATTGTCCTAGTGGGAAAATGACCTGGGGATCAATGGGATATGCACCTAGAAGTATTTGATCCACAACTCTTGGATTCAGCAAAATCCTTAGGTTTTACCATTGACAGCAGCCTTTCCTTCCAGAAACACATAGTCAAGAAGGCCCTAATGGACTTGTTCCAAATCTTTTTCCTTCGCAAAATCAAACCCTTCATCTCTCTGCAGGACTTCTGGACCATAGTGCAGGCCCTTGTGGTCTTGCACATTGATGGGGATTAAACCCTCCTGATGAGGCTCCCAGCTGCTACCTTGGCTCCCCTAAAAGCAGTCCATCACACTGCAGCACGTCTTGTTATGAGTGAATTTTGACTGAATCATCCCACCCTACGCAAACTACATTGGCTTCCTCTCCAGGCAAGGATACTGTTCATGACTACATATATCATCTACAATGTAGTCCCAAGTAGCACCAGTGCACCTGTTGGCTAAGCCCCACATATCTGGGTTCAGACGCTACTTGCACAGCAAAGCAACCATCCTGCTTGAATTACAACTCATCCACAAAGAGAGGACCCACAAAAAATCTGTCTTTTGTCACATACCCACACTCTGGAACTTGATCCCGGTATCGTCTTGAATGCCCCATAATTCTTCAATTTCACAAATCTCTCAAAACATAGCCTTTTAAAAATCACATGACGAAGAATTATTACCAATGGACACACATATTGATGCATAGACCTCAACTCACAATACTGCGCTACTGTTAAAAGCAGCTATGGTTTTGGGAAGGGTGGGGAATCAGCACCAACGACAATTCAGAGGTTGAAACCTTCAAAGGGCTGAAATTCCCACCCCTTATAGGTTGCGACGTGACGGCAAAAAAGGATGGTCTTTTAGAAGAGCAACCTCCATTGGGCAAGATTGAGACATATAACCTAACTTTCTAGCTCTTAGAGAAACTAGGCAACAGAATTCCCTCCAGCTCATTGGCTGTATCTGAATCATGAAGTGGACAGTACAATGGCCTGGGGAGGAGGGATTTTTTGTATGTATACATCCTCACTAAAAGTCACATTGTATCCATGTTCCACTATTCACAGGGTGACCTTATTAGTGCCTAAATTTCATCAGATGATTTAACTAACATTCATATGTTTTCTATCTACTGTCCCCTAAATGTTGTAAAGATTGTATCTAGTTCCTAGAAATAATGCTTCCTGCTATTCGTGAGATTTACTAAATTATCATCATTGGCAATTTAAACTTGGAATTTAATAACCTCACAGATACTTACGCAGAAAAAGCCTTTGAGCCTCTTAAAATGTTTGATTTTTTACAAGCTGTGCCTTTTGCTACTATTAATAGCTAATAATAACACCTTAGATTGGTTTCTTACATGGAATGTCATGCCCCATGAAATCTAGGGCTCAGCAAGAGTGTGGCGGGTTTGCATGATTTAAAGTTATGCAACCTTGTCAGTTATTCCCCCTTTTTGGAATCCCATGGGACTCCATAGAAATTGGAAATCACCTCATGTGGTAATTGCTTTGCATGGATGACATTTTCAGAACACAAAACCAGGTGGTTTTTAGAGAGTTTCATTTGAAAACCCTGAATTTGGTGGTGCAGTAAAAGTGGCAGTAACCCTGTTACTACCACTTATTTACCTCAACGCCAAACTCTAAATGAGGACCTTTGTAAGCTAACATAAGCTAACTTATGTAGTTATAACAGGAAAGGGAGAAAAAACATCTCTCCAATATGCACACTGCTAAAAATATTTAGACACACTTTATACAAATATTTTTATGGAACACAACCTTTGCGTTACAAACAGATAGATACATGGTCCTATCTCCAAATTCCTCCTACTCGCCCATCCCTGACTGTCTATCCGCACGCATTCTTCTTGACCTCTCTTGTGCTTTTGATATGGTAAACCACTACATCCTGATCACCCTTCTCCGTGATACCCTAGATATCACAGATCAGGCTCTGGCATGGATCGCCTCTTTTCTCTCTGACTGGCCATCCCAGGTGGAACTCGGGCCCTTTCTCTCCTTTATCACTCTCTCTACTTGTGGTATCAGGGCCGGTCTTTGTGTCAGGCAGAGCAGGCAGCTGCCTGAGGTGTCAGCCTCTAGGGGGCGCCAGCAGTCTGACTCCTCCAATGCTGCAGTGCATCATTTAATGTTATTTTAATAAACTGTACTACTGTACATAAAAGCAAAGTGCTGCAATGACAATACAAAATCATAAGACTCAGTCAGTAAGTGAGAGAGCAGAGCACTGCATAATGCCAGCCAGTCTGCTGTCAGGGCACCTGGGGTCTGAAAGCCCAGGATGCTTGCTTTTATGATCCTCTAGTAAACGCAACATTTCTTGCTTAAGTTCCAATCGCCAGGTTGGTCAGGCTTAACCCATCCGTTGCTGAGTGCTCTGCTGACTGGCTGACGGCAGACACACACACGTGTGCACTACACAGTGCACAGCAGCATGCAGTAGTACAGTGAGTGTAGTGACACTGACCACCGAACTGCATGCACAACCCAAACTGATTAAAGGTACGTGGGCACTGGGCAGCCCAATTTCATTTACGTAGAGAACACTTTGGTCTTGTACAAACAGCATCAAACGGTTGGGCAGCTTATGGGGTTGGCGCCCTTGGGTGTAATCCTCAACAAGCAGCTGGACTCAATTAAACCCGGCCTTCCGGACAATGACACGTCCCCCACTGCTTTGCTTCATCTCCCGACCCGGCAACGCTGCAAATGGCACACAACCGTACATTGAGCGGCTGGCAGCGCCTAGAGGCCATTCTGTGTTAGGCAAATACATGCAGGAATTAGTGCCACCCACAGATACAGGATAGGAATAGGTGCCTAGGTGATGCCATGTCACTAGGCACCCATTGTCTGATGATTTATTTTCTATAAATCACAATTTAGCAAGAACATAAGTCGGACTTCTTCAAGTGCAGTAACCAAGGCAAATCTCAGAATGTATCTTAAATTAAAGTCCATGACCAAGAAGTGGTACACTGTGAGTCTTCTGGTCACCCTAATTCAAGGTCCACTACGCCATCTTAAAGGCATGATGAGTTGATGCACCTGCTGCAAGGATCAGCATGCAATCTGCATACCTCAGATTCATATAGCTTCAGTGAGTTAGCTCAAGGGGATGCGTTGCACTGCAGCCGAAATCCCCTCTGTGCACCTGTGAGTCAAAGATTTGAATACTGCTTTGCTGTCATGGCTTAGTGGGTTAGGCTGCTGCGATTTGTGTAGTACCTACAAGTTACGGATTCAATCCTTTGCTCATGGGACAGTTCAGTGAGTTGTGCGGCTGCAAGCTGGTGCTGATATGAGTAGACACTCTACAGGACAAAGGATCTTAGATAAATAGCTCGAGAAGTGAAGCTGCTGCAGTACATGAGCAAACTGTGAGGCAAAGGTTGTCTCATCTTGGTAACAGTCCAAGCCTGCTCCCTGCCCCAATGAGTATAGGCATGTGAATGAATGCACCTGCTGCAAATATTACTATGCAATCTACAAGTACAATGCTTGAATCCTGCTTGGCAATGATAGCTTAGCGGGTTACTACTGCAATCAACCTGCAGTTCACGGGTTACTACTGCAATCAACCTGCAGTTCATGCGTGCTGAGTCAGTTCGTGGGTTGAGCTGCTGCTGCAGTCACAGGTGAAAAGCCTGCTTGGTGGAAATACCTGCATTGATTAAGCTCATGCGACCCACATCAACATGCATGTAAGTGGGTTCAATCCGTCTTGTACTTGTGTGTAGGGCAATGCTGGAAGTGCAAGCCCAACATGCTAGTGTGGGACAGGTTGTTTTTGTCAAAGTAGGCCAGGTTTATGAGTTACTTTGCTGTGCAGCTAGATGTTTTGGCAGTGTTACGGTTCAAATATAGTCCAAAATACCCACAACAATCTCAGAAAAAAGGAGCAAACTGACTTTATTAACTGGAGTACCCTTTTAATTGTGGTCCAAACCAATGTAAGGCCCTGGGTTCAATTCTTCTTTATAAGAGAGCTCAGCATTTTCTCATGTTGAGATCCTTACACAAGTATTTCTTAGCACTACAGACCCAAAGGCCTCAGAGCGCTCAAATAACATAAGACATTATTATCCCACATAGGGTACTCATTTTATCGACCTCCGAAGGATGAAAGGCTGAGTTGACCCTGCTGGGACCCTGCTGGGATTCGAACCTGCCACAGCAGGCTGCACGCACAGATATCAGGGCGAGTGCTGCTATCTGACTGGTTAAAATCCCGAAGAAGTCCATTTGGTCGCTAGAGAGGGCAACATGGAATTGGAGAAGGTAAAAACATGTGGAGCCAGATTACAGAACCTTTGCCCCAGTGCATGTGCAATTGTGCACGGTGTTAGCACTAGAGCAAACATGGCTCTAGAGCAAAAGAAGTATTCTTTCAATGTATTTTTGCACCCGGACAAAGTTTGTCCAAGTTCTAATAAACAATGTTATTGCCCTAGTGAAAACATATAATCCTTTCAGTGCATTTTTGCACCAGGACAAAGCTTGCCGCAGTATTAGCACTAGGGCACATTTTCCCTTTTGCAAACATGCATTGAAAGAATACTTTTTGATATGTGTATTTCAATACTTTTTTTGCAGATGGCCAATTTTTGACCTAGTGCTAATACTGTGCAAGATTTACAGTAACGCAAGGCTGTAATTGTGTGAAGGAATGTAGGGTATAGAGAGTACATTCTTACAGTTATAGCAGTCCAAGCTCAAGGTTGGTGTGACAGGGTTGTCAGCAACACAGTTTCAAATTTCTGAGGAGTTGGGTATGCTTCAATAGTGAGATAGTTCAGTGGGTTCAGTACCCACTGCCGAGATGTGGCTGTAGTCTGCAAATCAGAAGTACTAATCCCAACACATACAGCTCAGCCTCTCATCATTGTGAAGAAGCTAAAATGAGGACCATTCAGTCAGGCAATAACATCAACTATTGTTCCAGCGCCAAAGGGCCTTGCAGTATGTTCGCTGTGCAATACAAATGGTGATTACAGCTGCGCAGTAATGTCGATGCCCCTTTACAATGAACAACTCCAAGACCGCTCGTCCAATTTTTCATGGTCCTGGCTGTACTTTTCGTCAAAATGTTACCAATTTCTGTCAAGCTTTCTCTGCTTTTTTCAGTCCTACCATTCAATTGGATGTCATATCTGCCCTCAAACCCTACCCCAAGATTGTCTAAGGTTTTGGGGTCACAGTGACCCCTCAGTGTGCTATTTTGTTTAAGAAGCTCTTTATGTTATAAAATGGCATTGCATTGCATGGGGACAAATGAAGGAGCGCTGACAAATTTGACAACCTTTTAGTGAAATTGGAAATGTTATTCAAGCCAAAGCTGTCTATAAACTATTAAACAACATTGGTTTCGAACCGAACATTGTAACATTCACTTACTGTACAATGCAAAACGCGTGAGTGGAAAGACTTTTGACTGCTCTGGTCGGAAGAGCAGGTGTGCACTGAGCTCAGGTCTGACCATGTGTTAGTTATGTTAATATGGTGTGCCAAAACTAAGCTAATTCAGCAGCATTTTTCTTGAGTATAATTATACACTGTGGTTCTTTATCCCACTTATGAAAAAATGTGATATTTTATACGACTTTTTATAACTTCATAAAGACCTCCATGCCATATGCTACCTGTGCATGCATTGCAGCGCGTCACCACAGAGCCCTCAAGGAATGCTTTTAGAGTTCAGAATGGGTTGTGTTAATGCCCGCCCTCGTTTCCAAAGAGTAACAATTAGGAGACAGCTCCAGAGCAGGGGTCAATCACATTTGCAGGAGACATGTCCCAGGCCAGCCTAGGGAAACTCCAACAAGCAATGGCAATGCCAACAGTTTGGGCTTTTGTGTAGGCATGGGAAAGGCACTTGCGAGGCACAACCGTAGTGGTATTAACTACCCATTGTTGGTAGCAGGTGCAAAATGGTGTGAGTACCTGGGCATCTAATAGTAGTGGCTAGTAAAAGCTTAAAACCTATGCACAAGCCAAAAATGTTGGCTTTACCAATGCTTGTTTTAAACAGGACTTGAGTGGCTTTGCCAAGCCTTGTTTTTAAAAGGACCTCACTGGAAAGGAAACACATAGTGCTTATAAATCGAGTGGCTGTATTTCCATCTAGTTCTTTATTGAGTTCCCCTATTTATAACATTTGTAACATACAATTTTTGTTATTGTCATTTCGGGGAGGGGCGCTAATAATGCTTCCCGCCTGAAGTGCAATCTGGTCTAAGACCGACCCTGTGTGGTATCACCGAGGGATCTAACCTTTCCCCCTGTGTTTCAATATCTACATGGCCCCCTTGGCCGACAGGATCTCTCCCTTTATCTCTAACTTTCAGTGTTATACGGATGGCACCCAGCTCTCTTTCAGGCTACCCTCAGCCTCCTCCTCCTCCTCACTCATCCCTGACTGTCTATCCGCAATTCAGGCTTGGTGTGCTGCTAACGATCTATGCCTGAATGACAGTAAAACAGAGATTGTCCTCATTGGGACCCCTGCTCCCGCTTTCCTACTTTCACACTGGCCTGCCTCCCTTGGTTCTGCACAATCACCTACCAATGCGGCAATAAATCTCAGTGTCATCTTTGACTCCACTCTCTCCTTCTCTTCTCACATCTCAGACATCTCCTAAAGGTCCAACTACCAACTGCACCTCCTCAGAGGTAGTCTACCTTTTCTCACTTTCCTCCAGGTGCTCATCACCACGAGAGCCCTGGTTCTCTCTAGGTTGGACTATTGCAAGAGCCTCTTTCTCAATCTTCCTACTTCTACTCTCAGTCTTCTACAACTCATCCATAACAGAACCGGGAGACTTATCCTTGGCCTGAAGCCCTGGGACCACATCTCTCTGGTGCTGAAATTCCTCCACTGGAACCCCGTGGCAGCAAGGATCAAATCCAAGAGCCTCTGCATTATCCACAAGGCTTTCTGGGGCGGGGCCCACACTATCTACAACTCTCTCTTCCTAAATACTCTCCCTCTAGAGCCCTCTGCTCGTCCTCCTCCACCTGTCTGCTGGTGAGCATCCTTCACAAACAGAGATTTGGGGGCAGATCTTTATCCTCTGCAGGTGCTTCCCTATGGAACAGTCTCCCTGCCTCTCTCCATCTTGAGCCGGAGCACCTTAAGTTCCAAAAACTCCTCAAGACCTTCCTTTGCTCTTTCTCCTTCTCTCTCCGCTGCTAACCTCCCATTTTTTCTCTCCACACTCCTTCTCCTCCCCAACCCTGTTCAGTTTTTTGCTCACTGGTTGCCTGGTTCAGCTCCATAGCCAACAGGTGCCAGGCTCCCCCGCCAGTCCTTTGCACTTGCCTCCGGCCTGCTGCACTTTATTCAACATTACTGAACTTTCAGCTTCGGCTCCTTGAGCGGGGCAACTTCTCTGCACTTAACCCAGGGCCCTGCTGGACCGAACTCTTTGTCCCCCCCCCACTCTCCACTCCGTCTCTGCACCTCTGTGAGTACATATGCATGACCGAAATGTACTAGGACCAGTTAGTGTGTCTGTCCTGCCCCCCCACACCATTTTCCATCCCCCAGCCCCTAGTTTGGTCTCAACTGTACCACTTCATGCAGTTGCACTAGGAGAAATGTTGTCAGACTGAGTATGCTAGTTTTTCTGTTTAAATCATTCAGACTATTCAAGGCCTAAGAATAATTACTGTATTAACTTGTTCCCTTCCCACCTTGAAGCGCTTTGAAGCACTTCACCTGTGTATAAGCGCTATATAAAATAACAATAAATAAATAAGTAAAAGAAAGTTTGAATATATTGTGTGGCACATTACAAAGTATTGTTTCTTATTATCGCATATTACTATGAGCTAGTGAAAGGTCAGCCAACACCAAGTGAGCTCTGATGTACAAACAATATATAAAGACTCTGGCACATGTTTGTGAATGTTGGGCCCCAAAGTGGGAGCCCCTTTATGACAGCTCGAAAACAAGGGGCACACACCTAAAGATGTCACATGCAAGGAGGAAGAGAAAAGGCAAGAAAGAGAAGAGGGGGAGAATGAGACATAAGGAATAAAAGTATATAGGTCATTAAAAGGCCCATAGGGAATCGCAGTTCAGTACAGCAAGACAAACGTATACAACAGGTAATATTGAGACAAAAAGGTCATTCTAAGAAGATCAAATTACAAAGAAAATAATTCCACACCTTCACCTCTTAAGGTTGTATATCAATTAGCCAAACCTTAGTCTAGTCTGAAGTACACCCCTTCATAATAGGGGTGTTGTAATGTCCTTAAATTATTTTTTGTATTATTATCTTACTTTATCTTTATGCCAAATTTGTATGGCGCGTAACGCTAGGCACCAAGTAGTCCCAACTGCATTTGGGCGCAGATAGAAAAAAGTTCATAACTAAAAGAAGAATATGAGGTTATATAAAAAGATCTGCTTTAAAGTTTTTTGAAAAGTCACATGGGATTTCAAAGAGCAAAGATAGAGCGGGAGGTGTTCCATAAACAGAGACCCAGCACTGTGACCCATTTATCTCCTCTAGTTAGCCAGAGCGAAGTATAGATATGTGGAATGAAGAAGACACTCTATGAAGTAAGGTGTAAAGATGTGCTCTTAGTGGAGAAGAACTCACAGACACCAGGTAGGGTAGTGAACTCTTTTACTTAAGCCCATCTTGACAAGGTAACATAGCAGGTAAGTTATCAGGCAATTTTAAGGGAAGACATAGGAAACATCCACCGGCTCCCACTCTCACAGGCTGTCACCATCAACTGACATCCATGGAATAATCAGGGGCCCTCACAAGTCAACATTCTCAAGATCAGCATTCCATCAGGCATTCCAACCAGCTTGCATTCACAAAGCACTGGGCAGAGAGACACAAGACACAACACAGCTCCATACTTAACACAGACATAGTGAAATAGGGTACAGAACAGAGCACACAGGGGAACCATCTGAGAAAGTGACCTGGAGTCTGACATATTCACCAACACTCCAAATCCCACTTAGACAAGAAGCAAAAACTCCCACAACTTCGCGCTCCATTCCGCCATAAGAACAAGGAACCATGCTCCCAACAAACCATCAACCCCTCGACGTCCTACAACAAGAGCAGGCAAACTCCCAATTACAACCCAAAGACCACGCATATGAGTCATGCAGCGGGACACACCAATCAATGGAACCAGCCCCAAAACCACAACTCACCACGAAATCCATAAATCCACAAGCTACAACCCCTTCACCACACTACCAACAAGCTACAGTGCACTGAAAGAACTGTCACCCCCAACAAACCGTAAACGGCCAAAAACACTAACCAACAACATACACTCCAGAACACAGGGCATCAGGTACCCACACCAATGCACCATTGGAAAGAGAGGACCCCCCCCTTGAGGGTACTGGGTGTGCAACTCAGTGTCTTCAAAATCACAAACAGGTAACCCTCCCAGGAAAACATCCCACAAACCTCTGGGTGTCAAACACCCCACCACCACAAGAGGCACAGGTTCATAACTCACAAAGTGCTGGGGGTCCAACACCATGGGCAGCCCGTGGCTAGGTCAGACACTCCAGCGGACACTGAACCACACAACACAACAGTCAGGTAGAGCCCATTGGCGGACACAGCACTGCTTAACAAATACACAGGGGTTGGGCCACCACAAACACAGCAAGTGATTTGCTAGGCCACAAGCTGAGTTTTGAATAATAAGACACATAACATATAGCATCATCACACAAACATAGGTAAATGTGCCCACTGGAACGTGGTAAACAAGAGATTCCTACTCTAATCGAGTCCATTCACAGCTAAACAACTGAAATAAACACAACTCTTCAATACTATCATAGGCCTCACATGACAATTGGCAACAAGGATAAAAACAATTCCCATCCTGCTCTACAATGCCCAGCAAACAAAGGATCAAGTCATAACATAGCTTCGAACAGAATCCCAAACAGTTTTGAAATAAATCATGGAAAGTGAGATGAGGAAATCCCCATAACAACACGTACAACATCATTTCAACAAGGATGGAGACATTGCACAGTGATGGCAGCCATCCGACACTGCGCTCCTGCTGGATGGCAGAATAAAATTCCACAGTACCACTTTGCCACCGCACGCCACAGCACCTCTTTGCTACAGTACCTTTTGACGCAGAATAAAATTCCACAGTACCACTTTGCCACCGCACGCAACAGCACCTCTTTGCTACAGTAACTTTTGACTCAGCATTAACCAGCGAATTCTCTTCGTATCCCGCAGTGCCTTTCCCAACACAGTACCTCGACTGCTGCCCCAAAGTGCGGATGGCAGGTAGAGTGCACGTTGTGCTTTGGGGGACCTCAGCACTGTCATCTCTGCACTTGCGCACCTCACTCTGTGATGGAGGCGACGTGAGCCCACGCAGAAGGGTTCTTTTCTTGCCACCTATCCAAACATCCTTAGTGATGCTCTGTGCTGCACGTACCCAACGTTCGTAAACGTCATGCACGGTGCTCCAAAACTGCTCCCCACCGCCTCAGCACACCAGCTACTTGGAAACGTTGGTCCTCTCTTCAGTGCTGCACATTAATGCTGCTAAAGTCGCTTCTCTGGTAAGCGGCCCACACATTTGCTTCTCTCCTTGCTCTGTTACAGGTGCTTGACATCATATGCCTTGAACTCCGTTGGTGGGAGAGTGGCTGAACCAGGTCCCTAAGGCTGTCACAGCAGCATTCTCCTTTCTTCTCTTTGTCTCTCCCAGGCTGCAAAAGCTGCCAGTTTTATGTCTCTCCCAGGCCATTGGAGCAACCTCTCGATGCCCTGCCAACACAGGATGGCACACTGTGGGTACAGGGCCCAAATTGTAATGTCCTCTCCCAGACGGTCTTGGCAGCTGCCTTCTTTATGTACTGCCAAGACAGATCGGCCCAACCCCTCACCACAGGGCCCTTTACAGATTGTCTGCCCCTTGCAGACATGCTCACGCCCCAGGCTGCCCATTGAGAGCCGTGGCTGCTCCAGTAAATGAAACAGGATTTAGCTCACCTTTATTGGGGTGGGGGCCAGTGGATGTCTCCTCTCCTTGTCTTCACGCTTCCTTTCCTTCTCCAGGTGCTGCTCCCCTCGACCAGCTGCTGCAGGTTCCTGGCTCTTCCCTCCAGGCCAGCTCGATGCCACAGTAAAAATGTGCTCTTAGTGGTGAAAAACTCAGAGACACCAGGTAGGGAAGTGAATTATTTAAGTCCAAGTTGACAAGGTAACGTAGCAGGTAAGTTATCAGGTACGTTAAAGGGAAGCTACCTTACAAACTCTTAGCTTTAACTGACATCCATGGAATATTCAGGGGCACTCACACATCAACATTCCCCACATCAGCATTCCATCAGGCATTACATCTAGCTTGCATTCACACAGCACTGGGCAGGGAGACTCAAAACACAATATAAGGCTTGATTTTCTGTATAAAAAACTGTGGTGCCAGTGCATGGATGCATTTAAAGACCAAACACAGAACCTAGTCATCGAAACTGGGGCAAGAATGGGTAACTGGGGAGAGACTGGGTAAATTGCAAATGTGCCTAACAGCCACATTTTTTAGTAATTATAAAATAATAACTTGGTAATCCTACAAAGCGTTAAGTTGTGCATTCATCAGGGTGTCGGCAGCACACTGTCATATTGTGCTCCCTGGCTAGAATAGGGAGAAACCCCCTCCATTGGGTGGGACTTTAGGTGAGGGTGAGAAGCTGTGTTCCCTAATTGTTGGAAATCCGGGTTTTAACTGATTATTCCAACCTCAGCTGGGTCAAGCTGCGATTGAGGTGGCCAGCCTAAAGGTATTTAAATCTGGAGGTAATTTGAGTGATGTTTGGGCGGTAAGGGAGGATGCATTGCAGCATCCGAAAACAAAAAAAATAGGCAACTTCTTTAACTAGAATGGATAGTTTTATTTCAGGGTGTCAAGCTACTCCAAAATGTTTAGCCTTATTCAAAAATGTTGTACGCAAGCTAAACAAAGATGGTGACAAGGGATATCTCGGGCTCCTTTGAAAGATGTTTGGGTCCTGTAAACATATGGGCTAGTCACGATTTGTTCACGGAAGGGCAAGACTGATGATGGGAGAACTTTTCCTATGTCCCAGAAACCTTGAGAAACAATTGCATATTCTTCTCATAGGAACGAAAATGAATGTCAAAAGTGTGGATGATGGTCATCAAAGGCAAGACATAAATGTTAAACAGAAGCAGAGAAAGGGGAAATCCTCAGGTACTCATCTTTACTGCTTGATGCCTTCTAGGAAGAAAGCTGCGAAACCATTTGAACAAGACACCAGAAGTTGAAAAAGCCGAAACAAAGGGATACAGGGGTTTATTGTGTAAAAGTTGGCAGACAGATTTAACGTAAACAACAGGGATAAATGAACCTGGTCAGGTTGATATTATAAACTAGCTGTTCCCTGGGTAACATATGCCTTTCTAGCATATCTTAAAAGGTAATATTGGTCGGTAATTCATAGGGTCACTTCTGTCCCCCTTCTAAAATGTTGAAATTACCACTGATCACTTCCAGGATGGGGGCGTAGGTCCCTGTGACTTATTAGTGGTCATTGAAAAGGCAAAAACGTATAAGAAATGTTCTTCTTTTGAATTTGAAAGGCATATTTGTATCAGATGGAATGAGGGTCATGCGCAGTATATGAACAGTCTCTAAGTTGAATCCATCTGTTACACAATCCTCTATGATGTGTCTTTGTAGATGCGTAATTGTCAACTTTGATTCATTGCAGAGTCCCTGTGATGGCATACGATTGCTTAGTAACATAATTACAGCAGCTACATTTTTAGCTAGTGAGGAGGCATTCGTCCTACAGCATTTTGCTCTTTAGAGACTGAAACGTTGAGCTGGTAATTAACTGTTCATTGACACTGGAACCACTGTGCCCTGTGTGAAGAGAAGTGGGGTTGGAAAGAAGTAACTGGAAATCATTCTGAATTTTTGCGATAGTGGAAGGTGAAGATGACCGCGAAGAACCATGCTCATTCTGTTTGTTGAAATGATAGCTGTTGATGAAGTGGAAGGGCACACAGAGGTGCACATTGCCATTTGGACAGCAGAGGGAAACCTAACACTGATACATTGCATCAGCTGTTTGTTCAAATGATAGCTGTTATTGAAGTGGAAGGGTACTCAGAGGCGCACTTTGCCCTTTGGACATCAGAGGGCAACCAACACACTGAATCTGTTGGTGTCACCACGACCACCAGTCTAGCTTCAGAGCCACCAGAGGCATGGAAACTGCTCTACTGAACACCCGTGAAGACTTGCTCTCAAATCTCAATTCCAACTCTCCTTCCATTCTCATCTTTCTGGATTTTTACTCTGCCTTCGACACAGTCAACAATGCCACCCTGACAAATCGGCTCCATGACACCCTTGGTATTACGAGCCTGGCACAGGACTGGTTGACCTGATTCCTCTCCGACTTACCTTCCCAGATTCAACTGGGCCCCTTTCTTTCTGTTATCACACTCTCCATGTGCTGCATTGCTCAAGGCTCTTTCCTCTTGCTGAGGATCATCAACATCTACCTTTCTCCTCTAGCCAACCAGATCACCTCCTTCTCTTCTCTCTTCCAGTCTTATGCAGACACACATCTCTCCTTAAATCTTCCCTCTACTGGCACCTCTTCCTCCTCTTTCATCCCTGACTGACTGACTGCTATTCAGGGCTGGTGTGCTGCCAATGATCTCTGCCTTAATGCCAGTAAGACTGAGATCCTTCTCATTGGGCTTCCTCCTTCCCTCCTTCGCTCCTTCGCAGCCGCATTGCCAGGGGGTCCGTGCCAGGGGGTCGGTTGGGTAAGATCTGAGCCTGAAATTAAAAGATTCGTTTTTTTAAGGGTGGAATGAAAAAGGGAGACTAGCCAGGGTCGGCCTGGGGCATAAAAGTGTCTCAGGACCATGGAAAAAGTCGCACATGCGCCAAAAAAGTGGCACACTTCGACCCAAAAAAGTGGCCCACATTAGCATTTTGTGTTTTTGGTTTGGGCATTGCCCTGTTGCCCTATGGGCGAGTCAGAGCCTGAATGTACCAAAATGTCACCACAATTGTGGCGACATTAGAAATACTGCGCCCTTGCATAGAACAAAAATCTCGATTATCATTACGCTTACTAAGGAGAGTGGAGGCTGCGGGAGTGCCCCCCACTTCTATTAGATGGTAGCGGGGGACGATAAAGAAAAAAAGTAAAAAGAAAAAAGGACCCTGCGGCGCCAGTTCTGACCGAGGTTAGTGGGAGAGAACTGAAGCTGCAGGGATAGAGGAGAGACGGCGGCACACATATACATGTGCTGCTAAAAAGGAAAGTGGGTAGGGGTAGGTGGGTAAGGGAATGCGGGGCACAGTAATCTATGTGATCACTGCGCCACACCATAATGGAAGTCGACATTTTGAAAGTCGACCTTATGGGCGGTGCATTGATCACATAGATCCATGAAATAACAGGGCAGATGGGAGCCCTGGGCAGGTGTGGCTCATCCATAATGGGTGATGGGCACCAACACAGTGGCCCCCTCACCCATTATAGAGGAGCTGAGGAGCCAGCACGGTGAAACAGTGAGTGCTCCCTCAGCTGATTTTCCCAGCTGAGGGAGTACTGCTGGGCTGGCTTAACTGTCAAAGGGAAACACTGTTTCCTTCTGGCAGTTCAGTTCCCCAGCCACACATGCTCAATGAGCCATGTAAGCATGGGGCGGTTTGCTTCACCAGTCTTGCATAGCTCATTGGAAATGCTGGCTGGGGAACTGTATGTCTGTATGTGCAAGGCGGAGTTCCCATGCCTCCTCGCACATACAGACAGAGCAGGCTGGAGCAGGGCGTTTCAGCACCCACACTGCATGCAGGACCCAGGAAGCTCTTGCTTCTCGATTCCTGTTCATGATGCAGGAGCTAGAGCGCTGGGGAGGAAACTTTAGAACTGGGGCAGAAGGTAAGTTTATGTTAATTTATTAGTTATTTATTTATGTGTATGGATGCGTGTCTGCTTTTGTTATGCGTGAGTGTATGATGATAGGTTCTTGTGTGAATGATAGAGTGCTTGATGTGTGAATGCTGTGTGAATGTGTTTGTGTGTGCTTGTGTTTGTCCGTGGAGCAGATTTTGGCAAGTGGGAGGGGAGGGTTGCACAATCCCTCTACCCACCTGCCAAAATCAGCTCTCCTTCTGAGGAGCTGTGGAGCTGAGGGGACAGGGATGGCATTTTTTTTACTGGACATCTATCATAGTTGTCCAGTAAAAAATACCATGCCCGCACCCCTGTCCCCCAGCGCCTCACATACACACATAATCATGTTGATTGTGTGAGCAGGTTACGTGCTGTGAGTCCCTGGGGACAGGGATGGCATCTTTTTACTGGACATCTATCATACATGTCCGATACAAAATACCATGCCTGCCTCCTGGGCCCCATTTCACACTGTTTGGCTTTTTACACAATGTGTCTTTAAAGTATGCTCTAAAATGCAACATTTTAACCCATTATTTAAAAATAACCCCCTTTGATTGGCTTCTGCTCCCTCGATACGCTCGTTTGCTATGGCATATCTGGGAGAAATATTTATGCCACTGCACTTAATAAATTCACCAGCTGCCAGTGGCCCTGCGACTATGCTGGGAGTGGGGTGGGGTGGGGCGAGCCCAGGGACTGTAGTGCGAGCAGGATGGGGGGGAGCCATGGCATAGTGGTGTGAACAGGGTGGGGAGTGTGCAGGGACATTGGTGGGAGCAGGGTGGGGAGAGCCCAGGGTCTGTGGTGGGGTGGGAAGAGCCCAGGGACTGGGCTTGGAGTGGGATGAGGTAGCCCAGAGACTGTGATGGGAGTAGATGGGGGAGCCCAGGCACTATACTGGGATTAGGGTGCAGTGGCAGTGTGCAATAGTTCATAGCCATTTGAACTTACTGGCCATTTGGAATTTTTGGGAGGGCCCCGGCTGGCCAGATTTTGCTCTTGGGGGCCCAGGCCAAAAAAGTTTGAAACCGCTATATTAATGTGTCACTGTTAGCAATAGCAGTTTGACTACTGCATGATATATGGCTTGGTGCTGGCAGTGGTGGCATTATCTAACTAGCAGAGATATTTTGACGATGACAAAGCACACAGGATTCACTAGGTGCTACATTTCATCCCAATGCCAATCCCTACCATGATGTCCAGTCATGTGTGCAAGAGTGTCTATGTTGGCGCTATCCTATCCACCCAACACAGTTGTATTACACTCACTGAATGTGGTAAAATGCCTCTGCCGCATATTCTGTATGAAGACATTCCAAACGCCACATTTGCAGTGTGAAATTACTAGCTCGCTCTCAGTGATGGAGAATGGCTGCCAGGAACAGCCTTACTAATAATGCTTTCAGTTTGTCCGTCTCTTCCTGGCCATCTAAGATGGGTCGGCATTCACTGGAACTCCTGGTTAACTTGTAATTTCATAGCACAAATATGGTGAAATTGGAGACATCTCGGCCATGTGCAACACACAGACCATGTGCACAGCAGCAATTTCGATGGGTTCAAGATTTTGCATATTTTCATTGCATGGCATCCGTTTCTGCCATTCGTTTTGGCGGATTGTTCAAGTTCGCAAAAATGATCTCTACATGTATGTGATGTCCCGTACATGCAGTGACCAACTGTTCCTAGAAGCAAATAGTCATTGGTAGAAGATGGTTTCTCTGAGTGCGTTGCATGTCCCTTAGTCTATGGTAGCAGAGGGTTCCCATGATATGCCAATTTTCCTTGGTAATATTCACTATTGCTTGGCTCAGAATGAACCATCTGGAGAGGTCTTTATCCACTGGGCAGTAGTACAACTATCACACTTGATGACATGCAGATGTTCTTTGCACAGATTCTAGTGCTGCTGCCTTTGCTTTTTACATAAGGGGTGTTTTTGCAGTCGCAGTTGTTGATTTCTGCCTCCGAAGGGAAGTGCACACATTAGTTCTCGATTTCAGTACCAACATGAATGTAGTGTGGAGATTTTGTTAAAATTTCTGCTGCCCTTTCACTTGCTTTTGCTGATATGATAAGTTATTTATAATGCGCTTAATACCCAGAGGTTTCTAAGCGTGGACTGGGGATCGAACCTGTGTTGCTCCGTGTGTCTTACTTCCAAGGTGAGCATGTTGCCCCTGAGCTATCCTCCCGAGACTGAGTGCGCAGTACTGAGATATTAGGTTTAGGGCACCGGCAATGTGGCTCCTGGTACTGCCAGACAGAACTCTTTTGTTTTTCTGCCCCGGCCATCATCCATGATCCAGCCTTTTCTACAGCTCATGCCACACTCCTGCTTCAATGTCTTCAATTCTGAACTTTCTTCTGAGGATTTTCACCAACTGGTATTGGCAAGGAAGTTACAAAATTAAAAGTGTATTTGTATTTTGATTTAATTTACATATCACCAGGTGCCAAAGCACTTAACAAGTAAATGGTACGAATTAAGTGGAAAATAATGGGTCAACCAAATCAGCAAGAATGGAAATTAATTTTAAGATGGGAATGGGAAAGGGGAAAAGAGGAGAGAGCCCAAAGAAGGAGAGGGAGCACGTTCCAATGTTTGAGGGACAGTAGGGAAAAGGAACAAAGACAGGATTTAACACATGGAGGATGCAAGACTACAAGAAGAAAAGAAACTAGAGAAACAAGTGAGCGAGATGGTGAATAGAAAGAAATCAAAGAGGAACGATAAGGTGGGGCAAGCCATGCAGTCACTTAAAGACAAGGCAGAGAAAATTAACGAGAAGAAGCGATGTAAAGGAGAGCCACTGGAGTAATGTTAGTGCAGGGGAAATTAAGTCACAGGAGGGTAAAGCAAAAAGGAGACGAATATATGAATTATAAATAGAGCAGAGAGGAGTCTGATGAGTTGCGGGGAGGCCAAGAAGAAGAGAGGAACAATAAAATATTCAAGGAAAAATAAGAGAGGAGACAATGATGTTTGTGCCGCTAAAAGAGAAAAATGTAAAGGCAGAATCAAAAACACTAAGCTTTCGAGCAAATAAAGAAATGTTAAGAGAAGGAGTGGGAGATGACATAGAGGAGGGAACAAAGGCATCGCTATGGGCGCTAGGGGGGATATAGCGCCAGATCTTGTGGTTGTAGGCCCATATGGAAGTTCAGGTACCACAACCAAAAGGCTAGCTAGCCATGAGTCCCGACAGTCATAACAGTAGTATAGCCCCAGATCTTTTCCAGACCTAGCAACACCCCTGGGAGGGAACAATAGATGACCGGAGAAGAGTGACTTTCAGGGAGAAGTGAGAAGTTGAGAAGATCAGTATAGTAATGTTGTTTAGCAAGAAATAGAGCTGAATCGAAATCTGTGTGGAGAGAAGACAAATTAGCAAGAACTAGAGGGTATTGGGACTTCTTCCGTTAACATTCAGTGCGGTGCAAAATGCACCGCGAAGGGTAGGAGCAAGGAGTAAGGAGTACGGAAGTTAACTCAGAATCATCAGTACTCGCAACTAAAAAAGTCTATAGATTTACATCTGGCTCTCAATTCACAGCACAGCTACCAGATTCGGAAGAAAGGAGTATTCAAGACAGCATATCAAAAACCTCTCTGCTGTCCTTCAGTAAAATCAACAAACTGTGCACAGATCACAGGTCGGTTCAATTTGAAAAAATGGAAATTCAGAAATGACAACTGTTACTTTCTCTGTTGACAATTTAGAAGTGCATTTAAGCTTAGCTGACTAATTGCTAGTCATGCGCTAATATTGGGATTAGAAAATTATCAGAACCAACCCGAATTGTAGAAAATAACATTTCTCACAAACCTAACGTTTTATCTGATGATCTCTTAAAAAGGATACAAAAGAATATTATTTTTGATTGGGAGTCTGAATTAATCTTTGTAGCCATGATCATAGGGTGAACATTATTAGCCTGAAAGTGGATAAATTCATCTCCACCCCATCCTCTCAGTAAAAAAAGGAGTGGGATTTGTTTGGATGGTATATATGTGCTAACGGGATAGACAGAATTATTTTAGCAATTTAGGGTGTGGTCTATGTGTTTGCGACCAATCTTTCAGAAGTGTCAAATATATGTAAGTATGGGATTTATCTAGCACAACCTAGCTAGCAAGTAAGCAATGGGACAAGGTACAAAAAGAGGTAGACTACAGACGGAGAGGCAGAGGGTCATGACCTGTTATTTTGTCTATTTCCACAACGATAAAAATGAATGTAGTGAGGCGTGAACTACCAATTATATCTTGTACCCTTGATGTGAAAAATGATTTACAATTTCCTTTAAAAAATCATATTACTTTAGCATTCATGAAAGTTATAGTATCATCAATGTCCTTTTTTAGCTTCATTTTACAAACTTCTCTACAAGTTATGCAGCGACTAACCAACAACAGAATCTCACTTGACATCACCCATTAAAATCATCCCAACCCAGCTTTTGACCTGTATCTGGAATAAGACTACTTACACTGAAGGTGGTGGATCACAAATTAGAAGTGCTGGAGGCGGCTGCACCTAATTTCTCATGTTCATAGATTTTTCAGTGTCATTTGATATACAACTAATCATGGGGTGTTAGTGTCCCTATTTTCCTCCCAGATGGGTGTGGGCAATTAGGTACTGATTTTGATGTCCACTTTCCTGTCTAGACACGTGAAGCCATTACAGGTTGGTTCCTCTATTTAGATCCCCTTCATGTGTTGTAGCCATCCCCAGGGATCAATTCTACTTGCCATATGTTTACCACCTATGTGGCACCATTTGGCAATGTGGTGCAGCACTTGGTGTATCTCTATCCTTTAGTATCAGACATAACACAGGTTTGGCTGAAGGCATAATCCTTGGCTGACATCCACCACCTTAGGGACGGTATGGGTGCCACCCAAAAATAAATTACATCACGTTGTTAAAATTAACATCACTCAAATTGAGATGTTTCTCATTACATCCCCCAAATCCTCAGTACTGGTTCCATCTACTCCCTGTTTTGTTACATTTTACATACATCTACTGCTGAGGATTCTCCTGCATGCTAGTTTTATTTCTGATTTTTCTTTGAATTCCAGGTCACATATTGCAAAAAGTGTAATGCCATAAAACCTTTTGTGAGGCCTTTTGTTACCCTATGATTATAGGTATTCAGAAAAACAAGTCCTATAAGCGGAAGTACGACAGAATATGCAGTTTTTAACAGGTGCTTCATTGCTAGTGCAAATGTGGAAGTTTGTCAAAAAGTGCAGTTGTTGCAGTTGGTACAAATGTGTAATGGACACTGGCAAGAGTTTTTCCAGTGATGCACGATGAGGTATTAAGATCTGAAGTATATGTATTCTGGTAATTCTGCCTCCCCTTGCTATAACCTTCGTAGTGGACCTGTCAAAGGGACTACTGGTGAAGTTCAGGGTGAGATGGAGTCAGATAAAATTGGAATCCCTTGTAAAAACATCAAAAACAGAGAACCTTAACGGGACTCCTGTGGCAAGATATATTCAACTATGTACTTTTAGCCACTACTAAACAACTCATCACTACTGCACCTGAGCCCACTACGTCAAATGTATCTCATACCTCACATTTGGGCCGCCGCTTAACAATATCACCAAAAGGCTCATAGCAGCAAAATGAGGAACATGGGGATTGTTTTCTTCCATTGTTTGAGAGCCTAGAAAATGTGTAGATGCAAAACTGGGGTGTTTCTCTATCCAATACTCGAGCATTATTTAACATTTCATACTGTAACTAGTGTAAAAGCCTCTGTACACAGGCTAAAATGCAGATGTGCAAATATGCAGCAATCATCGTTTACAGAATGCAAGGAACCAGATGGCGATAGATGTGGCCATTTATTCTAAAGCAGTATGGTCCATAACCTGATGTTGGTGCAATGTTTGCTCCCATTGAGGCAAAAGCCAATGCACTATTGATAGAACAGATATTTTCAATACAATTTTTTTTAATGTGTGTGATTTCCAGTTTTTAGTAGTTGGATCAGTAATGAAACTCGTATGTCATCTAGTTGTTTTTTCCCTTTATTGCAACAATTATTAAATAGCTTATCACTTGGTTGTTTCTGTGGAACATGCTTTGCCATGTATACGTTGCGCAAAATGTTAAGTTACCCAAAGGTGTGTGTGGGATATTTTTACCCATGCCGATGCGCCCCACTGCGCCCCACTGCACCCCTTTTCCAATGGGGAAATAAACAGCAAAAAATGTATGTGCTAACCCCTGTGTGCGCAAAAATCTGCAAAACTGCACGTGGGTCACAATCACAACAGGCTGCACACCCCTGCCACACAATCAAAGTGGGGGTGACAACAGAATTCTCACTGCAGGAGAATGCCAGTGGGTGCTGTTATATTTAACATGAAGCAAGGCCACAGAATTGGGCTAAAAACCGAAAATGCCTTTTAAAATACAGCTTTTGCAATCTTCATAGTGCTGTTTTGGCACTAGATCCATTCATTTTCCAGTGAACCATTGAAATTAAAAGGGTACAGATCATCCAGTGTGGCCAGAGAAACCGGGCCTCATTGGCTGACAGCAGCTAAGAAATGTACTTCATGGAAAAGGCAGCCCAGCAACATTGTTTTCAGTTCCACGGGAAAAATGTGGCTAAAAATGGCAAACATGTAACAATTTCAGCTGTGCAGAGAAAACTACAAGCAAAGGCTGGATACTTCCAGACTGCAAACAAATCTCGGCATTTAAGAGAAGAACTGGTGCTGAATAAAATGTTGCTGCAGAGGAAACTCTGATATAAAGGATTGAGTCTAAATGTGTTTTTCCCTGAAGAAAGTGCAAAATCGTCTGTTTAAAAGCTTGTTTTTGTGAACGGCCTAATTCTTTAAATGTCAGTATCCCCTATATACTGTGTTCATTTTTATATGTTTAAATGTAAGATTTAGGTGAATCTTAAAGTCAAAACCCAGTCTGGAGTTAATTAAATAATTACTTCTGACTTGACAGTGCCCAGCCTGGGAAAGATGACACTTCATGTTGACACTCCACTGCCAGCAGGAAGGCTTAATTGCTGCAGGAGGTTCTTGCATATTGACAACAATGAACTGATTAGACATTCATCTGGGGCCCAGCCAAGGACAATGGCTGGCTGAACACTGATCCCTTCAAGGGAGGGGCAGGGAGCTTCCCTCTGGACCCCCACCCCGATCAAAGGAATTTGACAGCTGGTGACAGCTGAAAGAAGAAAAAAACTGCTAAAGATATTTGTGGTTTAAAAAGCCTATTTGTGATTAAGCTTTAAAAACCTTTAACTTTGCCCCATGAAGGAGGACACATCTAAAAATTGATAGTTATAAATCTAACGTTATGTTCTTTCAAAAAGAATAATTGTGTCAAAACTATTGATGCAGCAAATATAATATTCTATACCCGTGTTCTAGGGATGATTGCCCAGATATGTACTGAATTAGGAATTGTTAGGCCAAACCGTTATGATTAAAATTGACAACATTTCACAGAACGACAAAGACAGCTCTCACTGAGATGGGAGTTAGATGTCAGGATAACTCACAAAATATGTAATGTATGTGTCCAATTTTATTATAGGGCATAATTATAGAAATGTTCATTTGTGGGAAAGTTAAATTGTGGTTCAAATCAATATGGGAGTTCCCAAATCACATCATAAAATATGACAGCTCTTTCTGACTTCCAACCAGAAAGAGGCAAGTGCCTCTGACCTATCACAGCTGTGTGGGTGTGGTTTGAAATTCTGCCCTACCATAAACTGTGTGATGTCACTTGGCATGATAAATATAGGAACTTCTCCACACACAGACAGTGATTCCTGACTACATCCTGATTTCCGCTTGACACTCTGATCCTGACTTCTTCATCCTGTTCCAGAACTTTTCATCTTGTCCTGATTCCAGACCCCTTTGCAAAACCAAGGCCCAGCAATTGCTGAACTCTTTTCATCTAGGCCCAAATCCTGAAACCATCCCAAAGGGAAATCATTCTGATTCAGTGTGGCTCGCTACCATCCATGCTTGCCGGCTGAAACTCGCCATCACGCTTATGTACAGTGTCCAGTGACCAGAAGGGCCAATCCAATCCAATCCAATCCAATCTGAGGTGCAGTCCAATTGACCAGAACCGCCCAGCTGATCAAATTCGGCCAGAGATGCCCTGCTGCCTGTAGACTGATCCGTGATGACCAGAACCTGATGGTCCAATCTGAAATTACAGTGGACTGTAAGTATCAATAGGAATCCTAGTGACCCATAGTATATGTGCCTTGTCTAAACCCATCTCTCAACCTATGCCATCTTTAACTTAAGAATCTTTAACCTTGTTAGAACCATTCTTGCAGCCCTGTTTACAATCCCAAAGTAATTCCCATAAAGAAAACGTAGTATCCGCCACGTGAAGAGTTACAAGCAGCTGTGCGTAACTGTTGAGATTCACGGGTGGCATTCTCTTTTTCTTAGTCATTAATATAGTTTAAATAAAACCCATCTGTCATTTTTAAAACCGAATTTCTGCTTTTCTCTGTTCTATTTTTTTCAAAAACGCTGTGTAGAATTGGTAATTTGTGCATTACGAACTTTGCAGGGGGAAACTTTAACCTAAGCGCTATCTTTTCACAACCCAAAACTGTTCTTTTTCCTGTGTTTTCTATTCTGTATTGCTATAAGTGAATTCAATTGCTTTAGTTACTTTTCTGAATTGTTTTGTCACCACATTGGTGATTGCTGCCCTATATATATATATATATATATATATATATATATATATATATATATATATATATATATATATATATATATATATACCCCCATGTAAAATACCCCCCAGGTCACAGTGGACCAGGAATCAGGCTATATTAATATATATATTAATACTTGTGTTGATTTGAATTTTAAAAAATATTTACCTTTACCAACCAGCCTGATTCCTGGTCCACTGTGACCTGGGGGGTATTTTGAGAAGGGTGTGATAAGATTGGTATATCACTCAGAATATTAGAATATTGAACCTATCCACATAATAAATAAGTATTTCATCTGTGCTTTACATGCTAGGCGAGACCCGGCTGTATTGCCTGACTGAAATCCTTAACATGTGCCTGTGGACATTGTCTTCATTACATTCTGCGCCGTTGTAAGTTGTGTTGCATGGAGATTTCCCAACACTGTTTTTGTTACATTTTCATTGAGCAGCATTTTCTTGATTGGTGATGTTGGCGCACACATTTTTGTTGTGTTCACAATTGTTTTCCCTTTCAAGAGCTCTTTCTGCATCTGTCATATTTATTCTATGGGCTGCAGAATGTGATTGTTACATGTCTTGTTGGAAAGCTGTTTCCCAAGCTGTCATATTGTCCCTATTTCTTCATTTGCGTACAGTATTCTTTTCCCGTTGACTTTCCCTTTGTTGGTTAGTCATAGTTGTCTAACATATACGTTTAGTCTCATTTCATCGACGTTTAACATTTTCTGCTTCTTCATGTGTTAAAATTCTCTCGGGGGCATTGTGAAGGGGTGGTATGCTGAAAATAGTTGTATTTAAAGAAAGCCCTCTGTATGGGGAATATAGAAAGTTATTGGTTTTGTTATGTTAGAGAAACGGTGCTTAATCAACTGAATTTCGGTTTATATGGTTTTTTTTTTAAATGTATATATTTTGTTAGTGTAATATTTTCATTGTCGTAGAGCATTATCAGTGGGATACAGACGTTACAGTAGGTTTCCATTCACACAGTAGGACCACAATATATTTCCTAAGTCAACAGCTCCCAATAGCAGTGACAACAGGTGAAGCAGACAGTATCTACTGCACATCACTGCATCGGACAGACATGCATCTGGCCTTTTATTATATTGTATGATTCATCTCGGTCTGTGCTTTTTGTTGGGGAGCCCTCTATGCAGAATCGCAATGTTGAGGCTGTGCAATATACACCATTACTTTTGGGTTTCCATAACAAATAATTTAACATTTCATTGGATCAAGTGACAATGGGCTCCAACTCAATAGCAGCCTTAAATCTTGTTCTACAATCCTTACTGAGACTATACAATAACATTAACCTGCAGATAAATGATAATGAATCTCTGCTAAAATAAATGTGTTCATGTACAGTCTCAATGGATTCCATTTGAAATGAAAATTCAAGAATCTATAAAAGTTCCAAGTATCCTGTCAAAGCACCAATAAAAGATGACATCAGGCTAAGGGACTTGTCCATATGTCTTGCGCAACAGTATGATTTGTCATTAATTGACAAGAGAGTATGGAACAAAGAGAGGGCCACAAACAAACCTCTCAGTAGTTTATTAATTGGGGGCAACCTTCTCCTTCCCCCGTATCAAGAACAGATCACCTGCTGCAACAAAGGCAAACAGAAACTCCATAAACATAGGCAACAAAAAGAGGACAAAACTGACTTAAAATAAGTCTGTGCATATCCAGTTGTCAAAGAATAGAAGATCATGCACGATTCCAAGATGTTTGAATCTGGAATCTAATTCCACGATGACTCTAACAGGAGAACTTCTATGAGACATAAAAACTCTCAGAGAAACAAGAAAAAATCTATATGCGCATAAAAGAAACAGTCAATGGCCGCTCTTTTGGACTCTGCAATAGTTGCTCTAGATGCAATGATATTGCCATTCATGAGAAATATATATTCAACAAAGAAAATCAAATCTTCTTCTATACAAGGACCACAAGATGCTGGCACTTGACTGTGTCCTAGAAAGAGGGTTGCAAGGCGCAGAATCAAGATAATGTGAACATTAGTGAAAGCTCTCCCTCAGACCCAAGTTGTGCAAGGGATATTAGTCTAGCAGAAAAGAATGAAAAGTTTAATTGAGCCACCTATTGATATGAAATCTATTTTGAGGAGTGAAAAGGCCAACAAACATTGGGTGCACTCTGGATAAAGGAATGAGGTCACTGTGATGGCGAATAGTCTTACTATAGGTTTTGAAGATTCTTAAGAAATCAGAAATGACTTTGGTTAAATCGATCTACACTTATTAATGTATTTTCTTTAGTTTGTGCCCTTCATCTATTATTCTCAACATTATTAAGCATGTAGATTTTTTTTACAATGATCATCTTGATTTATAAAAGAGACTGAAGAATTTATATCATTACGTTTTGATGGGTTTTTGTATGACAAAAATCCCTGTTCTAATCTAATTCCTAGAAGGATTGTAAATCAGGTAGAAGTTACAAGGTTGTGTTTAAACATAACTGAAGGGGGACCTAAGGACACGTTGTTATACACATGAAGGTAACAAGTACAAGGCAAGTGAAATGATGTAAAAAGGATGCTGGACTACGGAAGAAGGTAGTTTATTGGTCTTAGTTTACCAGGCCTATTATCTACCAGGGGAAATTATGGTTTGATTACTGGCAAACTTTAATAATTCTGGTTTAAGAATGATTTGGTGGAATTCTAGAGGCTTTTCTATCTTCATAAACTCTAGTTCAGATTTTCCTGATATTCAAATTTGCATTGCTTAGTGTTACCAGAGGTATGGTCAACTGATAAAACCTACTTATATAGATACACCACTTTTAAAAAAAAAAAAGGCTTTAAAAGGGTCCAAATTGTCAACAACTGGGTGGCCTATTAATTGGAATAGACAATTCACTTGGGCAATCATTGCAAGAATGGCCCTTCAGGTTAGACCTATTGGCTGGGAAAATGACCATATCTTGCTGTTTAACATCTATTGAAATCCTAGAAGAACCAATGAAGAAATATTGTTTATTTCCTTAGGATATCTTTTTCTAGAATGGTATAATGTAACAGGCTTAGACATAATTATTGTCTCTCGCTCTTGCATGGTTTAAAAGCTTTATGGTTCCTTTACATAGAACGGTGGAATGTACTAACCCTGACAACTCCTGCCCTATCACTCTTCTAGATAATAAGAGCAATATATTTGCTTCTTTACTGTTATTCAAGCTGGAACAATGCACAATCAACGTGGGGCAGCTGTCCAAGTTCCAAACTGGATTCAGGAAAAATATTTGCATTTCAGTGAATGGATTAGTAATACAATGTATCAAAGTCCAGGCGTCAACTAAGGAAAATGTGCTGCACTTTTAATGGCTTGTGTGGACTTAACAGCAGCATTCAATCGAGTTGATAGGTGAACACTCTCGAATAGACTCTGGAAGTGGAGCATGCCTCAAGGGCTACTCAAAATTATAAATCAGCTACATAAAAATACGTGTATATATGGATGAAGGCTTTGGAGTCATATTCCAGAGAGAAAAATGCATTTACTGGCTTGCATTAAGGGTGTGTCCCAGTGCTTTTACTTTTCAATTTATACATTTCAGATTTATTTGAGGAATTTTGGAAAAGCATACTTTTCCCAGCAAAGATTGGCTACATGTATACTGGGACATAAGCCTTTTCGGGTGACATTGTGCTTTTTGATTCCACACAAATAGGACTGCAACATTCCTTATTGAGTCTGAATCTGAAGGCTACTGACAATAATCTATTAATAAATGCCTCTAAATCTGCAATCATTGCTTTTAAGCATGATAGGAAACCCCTCAAGTGTAACTGGTATATTTATGGAAAATGTTTGCATAAAACACACTGCTTATTCTATATTGGCTTCCCACTCTATGATAAATGAAGGAAAAAAGATATATTTCATTGATTTAGGAGGAAGTTTGAGGCTATATGCAAAGCAAGCTATTGCAATGTTTTAATTATTCTGTTGATTAAGTTCTATAAAGGGAATATCATTCAATCATTAATATAAGGCTAAAAGTAATACATATCCCTGATCAGACCAAGCTAGATGTCACTGAGGGCAACCTCTAGAAGAATATTCCTAACTTACCTACATCTTTGCCAATGGTACTTACAAGGCTCGAACTGGACATTAAGTCACTATCCTCATTTTTTGTAAAACAAATTATGCTTTATCACAGAATAGTCCCTCAAAGACTTCCTTATACGAAAAGCTTCATGAGATCCTTGTCAAGTGCTCATCCACAGTCTTAAAATACTGTACTTCTAAATTCCTGTTTAATCATTTTCATTTCAATCTCCTTTTCACTCTTTAAATACTGAGGCTGCATTGGTTGTTCCCAAAGAAAATAGAGGATGTCGTGTGTGCTCTAGTGTCAATGCATTGGACACATTGATTATCTCACTTTAGAATGCTACAAAACAGATTTATATAGGCATAGAATAGTTTAACACATTGCACAATCTGCGTTTTGACAGCAGTAATTGTATGGTAGGCAAACGTTTGCTTATAATAGCATTGACAAGATCCATTGTAATCTTAAATGAATTACTAAAGGAAAAACTATTTCTTACATTTTACAATTTGCTAAACTGTAGTATTTATAGAGATGTCTTTTTTATGGTGACGTTGTAATGTAGATTTTGCTAAGATTGCTATTTTTTTGAAATTGCTAATATCCTTACTATATCACAATAAAAACAACAGATTATTTGTTATTCAACTGTTATGGCTCTGCTTTTCACTTGAAAGGAGGGAGGCTGTTTCTGGTTTTCTTGATGCCATGATTCTTCTTAATACCCACTGAAAGATCACCTTCAAATTGCTGCTCAGTTTGAGGCTGAGTACAGAAACTATGGCAGATGTGAAGCAGGTGCAAGTGGATCTTGGTCACCTGGCCTAAGCCCCGCACACCGGTGCCTTCCTGGTTGCCGCTCTTTTTCCCCATTTAACAAGCCCCACCCATCTGGTGCCTCCTGGTTGCCGCTCTTTTTCCCTACTTAAGGAGCCCTCCAGCCTCTTTTCCTTTGCAGATGGGGAGCAGGTGCAAGTGGATCGTGGTCACCTGGCCTATGCCCCACCCACCTTCTTATCCCTGCCTCTTCCTTCCCGCGCTTAACTCTTAGATCAAGGGTGTTTCTCGCCCGGGCGTCCAAAGCAAAGGGCAGACAAAGAAAAGGGCAATTCCTGTTTGGACATGTTCGGACCAGGAGGATCCAGGGCCCGAACCCCTGCTCAGACAGCAGGTAAGCATGCACCAACATGTGTTTACTCCCACTGTCCCCACAGGCCATCCCCAACCCTCTGGTCCCCCCGTGATGTTCCCTTGTGCCCCCCGCCCTTCTCACACACAGGTGTTGCCTGTTTTGCTTGATTCTTCTACCCTGTTCCCCCCCCCCACCAGTCTACTTCTGCAGGAGTCTGTCCTGATACATTCTGGTTTCACCATCGACGTCTTGTGGCCAATGCTGGATTTGACTTTTATGGTCTTCATTGATTCACGGTGTGTCACCCTTTCTCATGGTGGCCCTGAACCATGCTGTTCCCATCGTCATCTTGTATCCAGGCTTGCAACATTATGTGTTACTACTGACTTCTGCAATTGTATTTGCTCTCCACTCTTTTTGATTGCTTACTTTCTGTTCTCTCCTCCTCTCCCTTTTCCTATCTCCTTCCCTCCTCTCCTTACTTTCTTCTATGCACTTACTCTATCAGAATTGTCCCTGGACCTAGTATGATAGCAACCTTGTCTGTCTCCTCCCCCCTCCCCTTACTTGTTCACTACACTGTAAAGTATAGTGAGCGGGGTGTTGCGGGGACAACCCCGCAAGCCCCAATTAAAAAATAAATAATACGTTTTGCGGATGTGCTGCACTGGTGTCCCCCGCAACAACCTTCTCACTATACCACACAGTATAGTGAGCGGGGTGTTGCAGGGCACAACCCCGCAGCCCCCACAGTCTTTTTTCTTTTTTAACTTACCTGTAATGCTACCACCAAAGGTTCGAACTTTTGGTGTTCGAACCTTTGGTGGTAGCATTTTTCGGTCGTATTTTATGGTCGGATCGTACAATACCGAGTACGATAGTTAATTTCACATCCTTACTGTTCATGGCCTGTAAGAATGTCGCATTTTCCCTTGATCCCTCCCTTGCCTTGAAGCGCTTTGAAACACATTGTGTATAGGCGCTATATAAATAAACTATCATATCATATCATGACCACTTCACACCTATCCTCATAGATCTTCAAAAGCTTCCTATCCCCTTTTTTATCCAGTTCCTGGTTTGCTGTGTTGACTGCAAGGCACTCGTCAAAACCACTAAGTATTTTGGAAGCCAAACAAATACATTGGCAACAGTTTTTTTCTTTATTGTAGCAGAAAGAGCCTTAGACTGGAGGTTGCAATTTATAGAAGGTCCTTTTTCGCCGAGAACCTTTTCTGCAGTTTCTCCTGGGTGTTGGACTTCCCGATTTCCAAGTACTCACCAGGTATCCAAATGCATAGCTTTTGAGAAAGCCTTAGAATGACAGTTCCTGGAGATTTCTTACTCAATGGCCTACATCTGTTTGAACTCTCACAGCCATCCTGTAGTTCTTCTCGATTGTATATGTGTGCCTCCATCATATTTTATTTTATTTTCCCAATTTGTCACTTGATTGTTCTTATTGATGTATGTATTAGCTTTACTGTAAAGCACTCAAGCGTCTTTTAGATTGTGAGCTTTGCATTAAATATAAAATACTACCTTGATGGAAAATCTGCTCTCCACCAGTCGATGATAATCTCCCAAGAGCTGATGGGAGCCTGTCCTCAAGGACCTGCACTGAGGCACCAGACTGATCCTGGAATGTCACCATAATAGAAAGCAACACCTTTGTATGCACTCCTATCATCTCCAACCTCATTGATTGTGTACATTCTGGCTTGTATCAGATTTTGATGGCCTTGCAACATCTAACCTCTCAGATGACTGCAAGGCAATGCCTGAGATAGCACTGTGGCAGTGACAATCTTTGTAAAAATCTGTGCCACAACTAACTGTGCATTTATGGTCAATGCAGTGGTGGTAGTGGTGCTGGTATGTGCTGTGAACCTTTTTGTAGATGGCCACAAAACTGTACAAAATATAATGTTGATATACACACATTATGTAGCACATATTCTGCCGCCTGCACCTTGCATCTTTTTGGGAGAATTAAGAGCTGTATTATACAGTACAGGCTCTGCACAGCCATAGCTACCAGTCGTGTCCCTCATTTCCTTTCGAGATCTATGTCTCATAATGTAGACCATTGGTGGCTCTATAGCATGAAGATGCTGGCCTGTCCAAGTCTATGGCTCTGCGGACCGAGAATGAAATCACTAATGATATGAGATAATATACTTGTGTTGCTAAGATGCTAAATAGCATTAATAATAATACTTTAATGTGATACAGATTGAAAGTAATTCAAACTTTACACATATTACAAATTACATAGAAAAATAAGCTCTTTAAAAATATGAACATAAATATATACATCAATACATAGTTCCTTTACAAACATCAAAATTACTTCAAAGAGAAAGTAAAGTAAAATACAAAATGCTATATAGCCAGTTATCCTTGGCTACATATTAGCACACATATTGTGATGGTTATGCAGGAGTTATACACCCCTACCAGAGACATCATGCCTCTATACCCATTAGCTGTGTAGGAGAAGAATTACCTCTTCCCAATCAGAGTCACTCGAATATTAGTAAAACCTTCCTATTAGGACATTTTAAATCAAGGCGCCCATAACTTTTTCGATCTGTAGCCATACATTATACAATGCAATATAGAGATGCATGTTAGAAGTATTAGTGCAATAAAGCCATAATTGTCTTTCACATATAGTTTGCAGGTCATGCACAAATTCCCTAAAATATTTGGTAATTGAGGATCCCAATACAGAGCACTCGGTTAGTAGATGCTTGGCGGTCTCCAGGCATTCAGGGAGGTTACATAGACGACATACTCGCTCAGCAGTAGAGATCTTTTTCCTGGATCCTAAATTATACAAAGTTGGTAATTGCTGCAGGCGGAATAGAGTAATAAACCGTCTGAGCCTAATGGAGGGGCAGAGGTACAAATAGGCTTGAGGTTTCATAAAATTATAGAGTCTATATTTAACAAAAGCACATGACTTTAAACCACTCAAGTGTGAGAAGTTCTCTAACCAGTCCCAGAGGTCTACCTTTTTACCAAGCGCTGTTAAAACGTCCTGGGAAACAGTTGCCCCTCTATGAGTCCAACCTATGTCTCTGAGAAATTTGACCATATCTTTCTGGAGGGGGGGAGTGGTATCCTTTTTACTCACTTCTTGATGTATGATAGCCAATAACGGGTTAGGAGAACTGCTCTTCATCTTGAGATAGAAGCCCGCCCTCTTTTTAAGTACCAGTGCTTTAAGTGAAGGAAGGCCCAGCTCAAGCCTAATCAGAGCCATAGGGACACTCTGAGGTAATCCCAGTATACGTCGCCAAAATTTTCCCTCCATCACTTGCAACCAGGCCAGGTCGAATGAAGTAAGGGCTTCCAGCCCATATGTGATCATGGGCGCAAACACTTGAATGTATAAGTGTCTCGTCCCCCATAGGGTAAAACCGGCCTGCTTGCAGGTGAATGACGCAATTAAAGCTGTTACTTGCTGCGCCCTAGTTATTCGCCGTTGTCTGCACAGGGAATAATCGCCCAGCGGTTCAATTTCAACACCTAGATACCGATAGGAAGGGGAATATAGTATATTGTTATTATACACCCAGAGCTCGACTCGGGATACTCTTTTCTTCGTAAATCTGATCACCTTTGTCTTGTCTAGGTTGATCGACAAACCATTGATTTTAGCATATTCCCATAGAGTCACCGCAGAAAGCCTAATACCAGCTATAGTGTTATCAAAGATGACCAGGTCGTCTGCATATGCTAAGACTGTGCACGGTGCTTCCCCCATTTTGGGTGGGCAGTTATTCGCCTCGGCCAGTGCTAATGGGATATCGTAAACGTATAGATTATACACCAGGGGTGCTGTTACGCATCCCTGTTTTACCCCTCTGTTCTGTCTCACCTGTCTAGACAAAGTGCCCTCTTGGTTTAATCTGAGGCACACGGTGGTATTATAATGTAACTGTCTAAGATAGTGAAGGAGACCTGGCGGACAACCCATGGCTTCTAGCTTAGTCCACAGCCTAACTCTTGGGATGGAGTCGAAGGCAGCCTTAAAGTCAATGTATAGTGCATAGAGCGGGGGCTGTCCCTTGCTAAGCGCCCGCGTTCGGAGCGTATCCATCACCCACAGATTGTGCGTGGTAGAGAAGCCACGGCGAAAACCACATCGGAATTTGCTAAGAATGTTGGTGTGTTCTACCCAATTCTGCAGCTCCATAAGCAAAAGTGCTGCAAAAAGTTTTCCCGTGGTATCAAGCATGGAGAGGAGCCTATAGTTATTTGGATCCATGCGGCTACCCTTTTTGAACACCGGCACCAATATAGCCGTTTGCCATGAGCGAGGAGTCGTCCCCTGGGCTAAGACCTTTTTGAAAAGTATAGAGAGGAGGTGTGCCCAAAAAGCAGGGTGGTTCTTAATAAATGCATTGGCCAACCCATTGGGGCCAGGAGCTCTGGAAGCTTTCAAGGTGGCTATTTTATTAAATATGGCCTCTTCCGAGACATCAAGGGGCGGAGGAAAGGGAACCTTCGCTACTGATGTAGTTGGATCATCCGCCTCTCCAGAATTACGATCTAATAAAAATTTTACCCATGTTTCCTCACCAATGGGGTTGTCTAAGTGGCCCTTGACCTTCTCTCTGTTCTCATTTAATAGTAGCCATATATTACGCGAGTTTCCAGAGCAAATGGTTTTCACAAGCTTTTGATTTCTGATATTCCTCTCTATTGTTCTGATGTTCCTAATACAAGCTTTGTATTTATTTTTGGCTTTTCTGACTTTGTCGTAATAGGTGGCTACCGCTATATGCATGTGCTTAAGACCCCGCCTCTCTTGGCGTCACGTATACCCTTATTATAAGGGGGAGTAGAACCTCCCAATTTTATCATGTGTCTTTTTTTTATGGTGGCATGGAGACCCGAGAATTCCAGGATCCATTCTTCTATTTCATTTGCGGTCATCTGTTCGAAATGAGGAAGAGACCCCTGGGCGGGAGATGAAAGTGCTTCTGTAGCCACTCTAATGTTTCTCTCCGACCATACTATTCTGGATCCTGCGCAATTAGTTTGAATATTGCCAATGTTCAAATGAGTGGCGGAGGGGAGAGGGAGGCGGAGAGAGCAAAGAAGTAACGCATGGTCGCTCCAATTATTGGGTATAACCCTCATGTCAGTAACTATGGACTGCATTTCGGGGCACATAAATATATAGTCCAAGGTGCTAAATGATGTGCCATTGGACCATGTGTGTTTCCCCGGCCGGTTACCTAATGTTCGACCATTAATCATGGTTAATCCCCAGGTCTCAAACAATTGTAACCACCCTAACCCTTCGCTCTCCCTTTTCCCATGAGACATCAAGCATATTTCACTCAGGACAGGGTTAGGAGAAACCAGATGATCGCCCCTCATATGGCAATTAAAATCCCCCATAACCACTACCGCTAAATTACCAGACCTTTGTGTCCAAGATGACAATAACTCATGAATAGCCTCTTGTAGTGGTTCTCTTGACAACGCTCCAGGGGGATTATAGAGGTCAATCAATAAGAATCTACTTTGCCCATTTTCATTTGGATAGTCGACCTCAACCGCCAGAAGGTAATCAGCGGCTTTGGACTGAATCTTCCGAGAGTTGACTGTGTTAACCACCCCCGTGAGTAAACCCCCGTATGGGCGACCCTTGTCCCCTCTTTTGGCAAGTGACTGATATACTACAAAACCATCAAGCAGTAATGGATTCAGTGTCCATGTTTCCTGGAGACATATGCAACTATGCTTAGACAGCAAGTCCACTGATCCCTCTGGCCTCAGGAGATGGACAAAGCCTCGACAGTTCCACGAAATAAGAGAAAAGCTTCAATGGTTCTGTGTGATTCGCGGGAGAGCTTCCAACAATGTTTTAAGAGCTTGCTGTATTTCAGTCATCGCCGAATTTTCCAGTGCCACCAGATTGGATCCTTTGGCCAAGGGGGCTTGTATATCAGTGGTCTCAGTTTCCTCATTTGAGTCTCTCTCCTGTGGATCAACATCAATGGCAAAATCTACCGCTATCAGTTCTTCTTTAAATGTTCTAATCATTTGTGCAGAAGCCAAGAAAGTACAATGTATGGCAGAGACATGGGAGTTAGGAACCTGTAGGGGTTCAATAAACAAGAAGTCGTCAGATTTCATAACTCGAAGTTGAGGAATATAGTGGAGCCTAGTTAAGAATTCTGATCGCGACAACCAGGGATTTTTTCCACTAGGATAGAGGTTCTTGATGTAGCAGATGCGACTCAGATTACATTCCTCATCTGAGCTTCTTTGTACGGGCCGTGTTGGCTCAGGTGTTTCTTCTGTTCCGCCTGGCCCTGTGGGATCTTCAGGATATAAAGTAGCACTGTAGTCTAGGTCTTGCTCAGAGTCCACCCGTGAGACTTCATCTAGATCCACCACACTAGACTTCTCTCCCGGTACTAGCCAGTCTGACAAAGGCCCCTTTGCTTTTATAGCTCGAGCTGCTGCTCGTGCCATTCTTTTTCTGGCTTTTTTAGAGCGAGATTCTGGGGCTGATTGAGGTCTCACGATAGGGAGTGGGGCGTTCGTTGATACTTTCTTATTTTTGAGTGCCCTTTTGGCTAGTCTACGTTGTTTCCGTGTGGGAAAGGTCCCAGGACTTTGTGCAATCTCTTCATCTTCTACATTTGCTACTGAAAGTTCCTCAACTAGGGCATTGTCCTTAGGGACAGGATGCTCGGCAGCTTCCTCAATCATCTTTTCCGGCTCTTCCATCTCTTCCACAATATGAACTGCATCCGAAAGGTTCGCTTCCACCTCATCTCGAGGGAAGTCCTTAAGCTCCAATGCCCTCGTAATGATGTTAGTATTTGTCAATATACGCCCTGACATTTGTAAGAGTATTTTAAGTGCAAATTGTAAAGAGGCTACAGACGATTGGAGCTCGGTTATTGCCGTAATATTGGCGTGCGGGCTGTTATCCTCTTCGACCTCATTTTCAGGGCCGTCCTCCATGGAGACCATCGCTAGATTTGGAGAAGCAGATAGGCGACCACAACTGGCCTCAGAATTAAATACCTCCAATGTTGTACTGATGCTTTCTTTTTGATGAGTTAAATTGTTAGCTGCCCTCGGTGGATTCTGCGATGCCATACCTCTCTGAATACTCAGACAGAGGTCAAGTAATGAGTTGTTATCAATGTCCTCAAAATTCGTGGAATTTAGTGAGATGCTGCCATTAATGCCTGGTACAGCTGTTTCCTCATTGATTGTTGAATTTATTTCCGGTGGTGGATTCACACCAAAAAAGTCTGTGATAGTTCCTTGTGCCACAGGCATTGGATTTATTGAATTCTTCTTGCATTTTTTGCCTTTCTTATTGTTCTCCTTGCCTTCTTTCAATGGTGGTGTCTTGCCTTTCCGCAAGTTGTAATTCGACTGGGGAACTATTTTCCCCCCATGCATGTCCCATGCCCTGCACACTTTCAGTGGCTAAAGGTATACAAATATTCAAGGGAAAAGTATCAATTGATTCAGTTTAAGTTAATGTAGACTAAGGTAGTTGATAAAAGATGCAGATCTTTGTATACAAAGGTAATGATATATAGTAGGACATCTAAATTAACACATTTTCAAAGTAAAAAAAGGTTTTCTCCATGAGGTACTGTGTTTTTCACAAATTCACAAATGAACGAAGAATTCTAATTAGGATCCTTCCTAAAACGCTACATAGATCTTCTCCACCCATATAGTTCCTCAATTGGGACTCAGGTTTACGGCCCCCATACCGTATCGACACAACATCATAAGACACATTAGCCAGCTTGCCATCAGATGATAGGCTATATCCTTTATCTACACCGGAGGTACAATATAGTTAGCTCCCATTATTGGGTAGACTATCTTCTCCCAACTTTGCCTTTTGCAGAATGTAGAACATTGCAATGGTTTTGAAAATGTGACAGCATATGCACCTTTATTGAGTACATACATGCTGACTAACCGATACTATCAGGTATCTTGTGAGACTGCAAGGTTGATCAATTCGGTTTAGCCCATTCCTTTAATTTAGCAGACTGTAGAGCATTGTAATGGTTTTGAATATGTGACAGTATTTGCACCTTGTATTAGTAGAGATATGCTGTCTGACCGATACAATCAGTTTTCTTGTGAGACTTCAAGCTTGATCAATTTCTCCTTGCCCATTCCCCTCCCGTATACCCTCTCAACTGCAGGAATACATTGTTCTGCTCACCCTACTTCTAACCAAAAGGTACCGTAGCGTTCTCATAATTTGACTCCCGTGTCTAAGGTGATTATTATTCGCATTTCTAAAGTGACTGGCCACTTACCCTCATATGAGCCTTGTCCACACAATATATCTTTTAATTTACCACGAAGCTAGTATTTTGCACGCCAAGTGTTACCATGCAGATTGAACTCACATCAACAACTTCCCCTAGCAATATGACTGCTCACACTATAGCTTACCTAGCAGTATCACAGCGCACAACGCACACGATTACATCATCATGTCGCACGCACAGCCTGTTTCTAACAACTGCCTGAACTATCAACGCGGTCTAACCTTTCATAGACAGCACGTCCGTGAGAAGAAACCTCAGAACATCTCCTCTGCTCATTGCTCTGTGAGTAACAGCAACCACGTTTACTTACAATAACATTTTAGCATTCAGGGTAAGCACTGCTTAGTTTATTCCTCACTTTCCAGATCGCTCCAGTTGGGGCTGATCACGTACAATTTTACTCACAGCCAGAATCCATTTCAGCGCTGCACACAGCGCAAACACATGCTGCACACCATGTAAGTGACCAAACCTCTGTAATTCTTTTTGTTATCTTTGCATTGTCAATGCCATACAAGAATGGCAGCTTCCACCCAACATCCATTTATATTCCAACTCCTCAGACTATTTCACTCTTCACACGACCTGATGAGGTGAGATTTAGCACGTGTCATACATCAAGTTAGGATTTTGGTAATATACACATAGCGTAGACTTTTTTTTTACAACAGTCCCTCCTTATTAGTTCCATGAATAAATGTCCTTGGAGCTTGTCCATATCATAGACTTTGGTGCCAGACACTTTGAACTTCATTTTCTGAAGGTGATTTATCAAACTTCGTGTACCTCTATATTTTGATGTGCATGATTTACACTTATTGAGATACTTACATATTCTTTATACATTTTTTCTTGTCATGTCACAGCTATGTGGTACTAATATGAACCCCTGATGAAGAGCGTTCAAGCTCGAAACAATTTGGCATCTTATTGAAGAAGAATTTGTGAAAACTACAGTACCTCATGGAGAAAAAATATAGATGGTTTACTATATATCATTACCTTTGTATACAAAGACTTGCATCTTTTATCAACTACCTTAGTCTACATTAACTTAAACTGAATCAATTGATACTTTTCCCTTGAATATTTGGCTACCTTTAGCCACTGAAAGTGTGCAGGAGACGGGAGTTCCCCTATTGTGGGAAATGTTTCTTCTTGCAATCCATATTATCTAAACACGTTTGTACTTGGGCAAAAATGAATCAGGCTCTTTTCGTAATATGTGTGCTGCATGACATACAACAAAAGGTGTCTACTACATTCTTTTTAATGTCACGCAGCACAAATAGTAAATTAAACAGCTTGCTCCAATTTTCTCTAAGGGAAAACCTTTTATATAATACTATTTGGGGCTAAAAGTTTTTGCACAATTCTCTATTAACAAAGCAGCACAATTGGTGCGAAACTCATTTGCTCCACCTCTGCATTGTCCACAAGGCCTTCTGGGGTGAGGGGCACCAATACCTTCAACTCTCTCTTCCGAAATATCTTCCTTCTCAAGCTCTTCGCTCATCCGCCTCCAACTCCCTCAGGGTCAGTCTCTTCTCCAAGCAACAAGTTGGTGCTAGATCTCTTTCTTCAGCTGGGGCCTCCCTCTGGAACAGCCTCCCTACCTCTCTTAAACTTGAGGAGAATCATCTCCGGTTCCGGAAGCACCTCAAGACCTTCCTCTTTGCTTCTTCTTTCTCTCCTCCTCTCCCCTCTTGAACTCCTGACTGAAACTGCACTGGCCATCTGGCAACCCTCTGATCTCGGGCCCACGTCCCCTCCCCCGCTACCTGTACAGGGGCACTGCCTCTCAGGCAACCCCTGCACTTGGGGGCTGTTTCTGTATCCCGACAGTCCCCTCCAGCTCTTGACACTTGATGTCTGCACTTACCCCTGCACTTGCCACTAGCTGGCCACACTTTTTACCTATTGTTTTATTTATTCTATTTATTTATTACTGTTGATCCTTTGTACTGAACTGCCCCCTCCACGTCCCCCCACACTTCCCCCCTCTTCCCCTGCACTTGCGCAATCTCAATGTCACCTGGCTTAGTAAGATCGTTGTTTCTGTCCTCCCTCTATTCCCCCTCCCTTGCCTCGTCACGCCTTGAAACACTTGTGTATAGGTGTGTTATGAATGCCATTTCATATCATATCAAGTGCACATCTTTGATAATCTGGCCCCACATGTATGTAAATGGCAGCAAACTTGTGGTTGAAAGTGTCATGTGTCCCTTGTTGATTCCAGTGGTGTTTGTGGGTGGCTTGTTGACTATGGGTGGGGTCCTTAGTTAGTGTAAATTGTGGTAGGAATGTGGGTTATGTGATGCTGTGGAAGAGACTCATATTAAAGGACAATATTTTTTACTGAACACTTTTTCAATTGGCTTTGTTTTCCTGGCTTGAAATCTTGACATATTAGTGAAATAATACTTTTTAAGAAAAAATTCAGATAAGGAAGAGCAAGCGTTTTCCTGACTGTAGAGGTGCAATTTGAACCCGTCATTTCCAGTGGAGATTTAAAAAAGTACAAATTAAGGTTGTGTGATGCCGTCCCAAGAGCCTGTATGGTGATCAGATCGTATTATTTCCAGAGAAAGGCTGACTACTGGTTTCTGGTTGATTTCCGCATCAAGCAAAACTTCACCATCCATGGAGTCTTGGAAGAAGGTTACATCTTTCAAACGGATTAAAAAAGACTGCAATGCTTTCACAGGATAAGAAAAGGCTGCATGGATGCTGGTTGGATGTGGGCACGCGATCACTCGACACTCTGTATATGAGCAGATATGTTTTTGAAGCAGTTCTTTCTGAGGTGTATTGGAGGACTGCATGTGGACTGACTTTCCAATACACTTGTTTCAAGCTTTTGAAGACACTCTGCTATGTCTGCTCCTAGGCCATGGAGCATATGATCGGCTTTCCTTTGTTATAGGGTGTCCCCTAATCAAAGATGCTATGGGCCCCTGATCAATACGTTGAGCGGTAGCTTTACTGGTGAAGCGTCATCACGTTTATCTGGCTCAAAATCTTTAAGTGCCAGAGTAAATTTGGATATATGACTAGTGGCAGTAGTATAAGTGCTGATTGTTTGTCTTACCAACCTGTGGATGGATACTTTGCGGGTTTGTATTTCAAGGATGAGTTTGTGGGGGGTTATGTCACACCAGAGGATGCAAGACTAGCTGTTAATGGTGGCTGTTTTAGAAGGAGGGGCTGCAGGAATATGGTGGCGATGGTTATTCAGAGATAAGGTCTGCATGCCATTACATTGACACTAGGGCTTGGGGAAGAGGAGTGATCCTCTGGTAGGAATTGTTTGTTCAGGAAGGAAGGGGGAGGAGACCACTGGAGTTGTTGAGTGGTAAGTGTGAAAGAATGAAGATGGCCTGGTGGTGGCAAATGTTAAGTTTCTCACCCCTGCTGTAATGGGAATGCAGTCATCTACAGCAGATGGAAGCAATGCACACTACGGCTAGATGTGGTCAGTGGGCCCATGATGCGTTTCTACTGTCAATAAGAGCGTCATATGGTGGTTGTTATGCTATGACCAGAGCCACTAAATCAACTTGGGGTGGTGGTATGCAGTACCCCATCCGTACGGACTTTTGTTTTCTTACTGCACCTTTTAGCTACCACGTTCAGTGGTTCTATTGGTCTTTTGGGTGCATTTTGTTATTTTTTTATTTTAATTATATCATTTGATATAGTTCAAGTCAAGCACACAGGCAGAGCGCTGTGCAACATAAAAAAAAATACAAAATACAAATAGATGTACATGTTGCCTATGCCCTACGGGTGTGGGAGGATTTTATTCTGTGGTGGATTTAATAGGGCGGAAAGTGTTCCTCCCGTGGCTATTGCCAGCACCGCGTGAGGCACTCAGACTTTGCCAGCACCGCGTGAGGCACGCAGACTTTGCCAGCACCGCGCGAGGCACGCAGACTTTGCTGGATAGCGCGGCGTCTGGGGGCCAAGGCTCCATCGGTTCATTGTTGATGCATGAGTTGGCATGTACTTGTGTTCGGAATACACTTGTCCACGCCCATCTCTGTGTCGACTTGAATATTACACAGACTGTTGTTTAGTTGAATTGCTTTCTTGCTAAAGTTATAATTAGTAAAGCTGACTCGCTAAGTGCATGGTGACCACACGTTGAAAAACGAAACATTAACAAACACTGCAGAAACTTAGAACGTATTGATTCAAATGGAAGTCTGAATAACTGCTGCTTTTCGGCCCTGCTTGCTTTGTTTCGATTACGAAGTTGTGTTTTTGTGCATGTACAAAGCGTTTTGTATGTGCTTGGAATTGTAATTGGTGCCTGGAAGAGACATGTATTTGAAAGGACAATTATGCTTGCTTTTTATTTCCAATGAACTGAAGAAAAAGCCTGCATGTGGCATGCGCCGTCTGCAGCCCAGTGTTTGTTCTCCCCACTCTGCTCTGCTTTGATGACGCCTTGGTGCACCTCGTGATGCTGGGGGTAAATTACCTTCCTGATTCCCTGCTGTTCCCCCTCCTTGCCTGCTTCTCCATGCACCATAATGGGCTGCATCTGCCAGTGGACAGATTGTGCAAGCTGCACATAAGGCACCTTTGCAAAGGGGTCAAGCAGCTATCTTTCCAATTCCACTTCGGCAATTAAGCCCTAACTGAGGAAATTATACTTTTTTCCAATAATAGTCATGTTGGAATAGTGTGTTAAATGGTCAGTGATGGAGCATTAGAAAAATGTGAACTAAAAAAATATTGCTTCGTCAAAGAATCAGTAAAGTATTTTGTGATATGCTCGACAACATGTTCTTATGTTTTTGATAATGCAAAAAATAACGCTTATTTTCAATAATACACCACAGAGCATAAGAATTGGCATGTATGCCCAAAATGTGTTGGGATATAAAGCCTGTTATGTCAATATACACTTAAGGTCACATGGCAAGGTAGGGGCTTTTCCACACTGCAAAAAGTACTTAGTGGCACAATTCTCTATTTAATCTCTATTTAAAATGAACGTCACAGCCCCCTCCGTTTCTATCCCGTATTTCTAAAAAGCCCATAGTATCTTAACAGAGTGCATGACTTTCACGTTGGCAATGACCATTGGATTCTGTCCAGGTGATTAATGATTTGCCAGACATTCCTTTCTACACACGACAAGCACTCCCTCAGGAGCATATACAATTTGTCAATTGAGTGTGTACATAGTGTGCCTGGAGAGCTAGAAGGATAGCTCAGGGGCAAAACGTTTGTGTTGGAAACAAGACAACACAGAGCATCACAGATTCGAATCCTAGTCCCGCACTTAAAGGCACGATTTATAGAAAATGGGATACGTTTGCGCAAACGACGTTGCCATAAATAACAATGCATTGGAAGTACAGGTGTGAAAAGTTCAATGCAATACGCAGATTCATGGATTTCAAAATACAAAGTGACTGGCTACGCAAAGACTAACGAGTTGCGCCTAAAATGCTCACAACACACTCCCACGCAAGCAAAAACTAGCCCTATCAAAAGAACCTTTGAACTGGGCAAATTTTAAAAGGCAATGGTGAAACTAAGGCCTGTACCGCGTAACTCAAAGCAGCACCCGGCGAAACTGCGCCTCCTCCCCCCTTACTCTAAGCACTACCCACAAAATGCAAAACTATGCATATACTCCCCCACACCCTCAAGTTCACCCTCCACCCACTGACCTCTGCCCCAACCTTAGGCAGTCCCTGCTAGTCTTCTCCTCTACCAGTACAATCTCAACTCCTCTGGCCTGCCTCCACCATGAAGTACACCTACCACATATCCTCCTCCAACATGAACAACTGGGATCACAGCTGTTGATGAATCAATGTCCATAGTTTCTTCCCTGGTAGACCACACTCAGCTGCACATGAACAGGACAGCATACTGTTGCACCAGCTACACTTTGACCTCTCCAAGTACATGACATAGTAATGCAATATGGCATTTTTTATTGTGCCTTTGTGCCATTGCAATGGCCTCAGAGCGCTGTAGGTGAATGCCCTTGGAGGACCGAAGTCCATGGAATCTGAGATTGGTCTGAGTCATTTAATATGCATGTGTGCATTGTAGCCTGTACATAGGTAGGTAGGTGTTCCTGCTAGTGGCCCAAGCAGAAGAGGCTTGTGGTTGGGTTATGCAAAGGCTGTCAGAGAGTGTGTGACTCAAGGAGACTCAAGGAGACTGATAATGTGTACAGCTAGATTGACCAATCAACCACATGACTCATCTGCATTCCAGTGGCAGAGGTGATTCATGATTTGAGACCAGGTAATGGTTGATTGCAGATGTATGTGGGTGGGTGTCCGTACCTTGGGAGGGGTACAGCAATCTACCATTGAGTGCACAATTGATGTGTGTATCCCACTCATCCACAATGAGGCTACATCCCACCTCAACACCCACAATGCTAAATACACATACAAGTGAATGAAGTGTCGGCACATCCACATTGACAAGCAAGTGCCAAAGGAACACTTAACATCAGTGGACCAGAAACGAATTCAATGTACAGTAACTCAACCTCCAGTAGCGAATATGAAGAGGTGAATGAGCTGGCACCTGATACAACACATGACAAAATCAAGTCGAACACGTGGTAATATACACAAACGACTATCCATCCGCAATGAGAGACCCCCAAACACCATCATGATACATCTCACACATCACCACAACCATCCCCGTATGCAAACCATTACACACACATACACACACACAAAACTTCACACAACAACACAACACACAACAACACTAACACTCTGACACCAAACATGCAGTGCCCCTGCAGATAATCAGCCATTGTCACCACCAGCCGTCTGATGGCCAACTACAACATGTCAAACACATATGCACATGTCCAAGTCAATCAAAAGAATGCCACCATGCAAAGCACTAACCACACACTACATCAACAAACACATGAACACATTCAGCAATGGAGTACAAACTCAACCATAGCATACAACTTCCACACACACATCCACACCATGAACACAATGCAAAAACCTGTCTGCATTGGAAAGCACGCAGGTAGGCAAGGAACAAATGTGCATGACAAAGCTCTCAAAAACGGCAATCCCAAAGTACCTCACCTCCCCACATCTACAAAAGACCACCGATGTTCAACAAGCACGGATGCACCACCCATCACACACACGGAGCATGCACACATGTCCCACTGCAAACATCGCAGTAACAACATGACACACACAGGGAGGACCCAACCCACATGACAGCCACAGAACAAATGCACTTGCAGAACATGTTAAAGTAAATTTCCACCTGGGCAGGGACAGCAAGAGGCGTGGTTTAAAGAGAATCAAAACTTGTATTCAAAATACTTACACTAAAATAAGGGGAAGGGTAAATATGTCCATGGATACAAAATGTTAAAAGTCCACAAAGAAACCTAACACTATCAAACTATTTACACCGGCAGTGGGCTAGTCTGTTGGGATGTTGGCTAGGGCCTCAACCAGGGCCGATTCTCCATCCTCATACTTGGCCTGTAAGCGGGCTACTGTTGTTGCCTGGAGGGCTTGTAGGTTGTCCAACAGCTGTAACTACCCCTCCTTCACCACTCTACAAGACTCCCTCAGGATGTCAGCCTGCCTCCTTGTAACCCTCTCCTCCACCTCAGCCCTGGCCCTCATAATCGCTGCATCCCTTTCCTGCCGCCTCTCCATCTCCTGATGCCTTTCATATCGTGCCCTGGATGGCACCACAGTCTGGAGCGCCGGTGCTTCCCCTGCCTCATCTCTGACAGCTGTTGACCAATGTGCCTACTGTGGGTGGCAATGCCCTGCAGAATATGTCTCCTCAAACAGGATTGCCATGAGCAGTCGTACATGGGACAGGTAAACCTAACAGCCATGGCTTAGACAGTGGCACACAAGTGCAGGCTGCAACCAGACCATCCAGGGCTATGCCTTTGTCCCCCCAGAGCAGTACCCTCCCAAGAGGCCTTGGTACCATGACTGCCTCAGAGAGACCCAGAAGTTCTACCCTGGAATTCCTACTGGACCTTGGTTTCCACCTAGACTTTCAACTGCTGGGCTTGCATAGCCTCTCCTTTTGCGTGCAGGCCCATTAGCCCACACCAGCTCTGGATCCCTGGTCCAAGCATGGAGGAGCTCTTCTGGATCCGGCTCCACATGTCCGCCCCATAGGGAGACACTTTCCAACGACTATTAAGCACCCACCAAGTGGGGATTTATGGAGCCTGGATGTAGATAAATGTAGGAGACAGCTGTGCAAGTCACAGTCAGGCCATCGGTCCGACTGCCCCGAAAAGATGGCCAGGCGGCCATGAGGTCGTGCATGCCTCAAGACCAATGTCCAGGGTACGGGGATGAAGCTGCCACCTCAGCGCCCAGGGTTCGGGGCTGAAGATGCTATCCATGAACCAAGGCCCAGTCTCTCCTCCCTGCCTCACATGGGCTGGGTCGAGCCACCCTACCTCCGCTGGCTGGGCCAAGGCCAACTGGTCTGCTAGGCTGACTGGAATCGAAGAAGAGTGCTCCCCACCCACAGTGGCGCTCTCAGACATTTTTTATAGGGGTGGCCTGATGGCAAATCTTGAGGTGGCAAACCAAAACAAACACATAACTGAATTTCAGGAAATCTATTATGCCAATGTAGTATAAGTTAATGTATTGGATATTGATTTATTTTCAAGCACCAGGTGATGTTCATTGGTAATTTTTATTGGTTGTGCCATGATACTGCGCTGTTGTATTTCCCAAATGTGTGTGCCAGTATCACTCCAGGAGGAGCATAGTAGCACTTTCCTTTATCGAGTATTGAAGCGTTCTTATTTAGAACCATTTTAGTAAATGCAAGATATTTGAATGTGAATGACAAACTGGTGACTGGAAACAGTGCATGCTGAAACCCCTCTCACTCCCCCAAACAATAAACCTCCCAGCAAATGATTGCTGTATGCCTTGGTCCTGAACACGTGTGTCCAGGGGTGGACTGGTCTACAAGGAACTCTGGACATTTCCCGGTGGGCCTCTGCACTATTAGCCTCTTTTGTATTTGATTTCCAAATGTTCTCATAGGAAAAGGTTGGGCTTGCTGAAGATGTGTAATATTGGGCCTCTTTTAAAATTATTTCCCAGGGCTTCTTTTGGTTCCCAGTCCACCCCTGTGTGTGTCCATGGCACACTATTTCAAGCCGAGCTTTATTTCTAGACATAAAACGCTTCTGACCAACCACGCCGAATCCCAAATTGCTCTGATGAAAGCAAGGCAGCAAGCTTTCAATAAATGGAAATGAAGAATGCGTTATGACCAAATCATGCCTGTACTAATCTCAGTCGCACAGCTCATCCCTGAAGCCTGCAGTGCATTCAATATATCTTGCAATAGGTCTTTTACCTAAGTGCTCCTTAGTGTCTAGCAAACAAGCTCTAACTCTCAGGTGTCTGCTGTGTATGGCGACCCAAACAAGTGCCAGAACTGTAAGTCAATGCTTACTTTACTCAACACTTAAGATTTGGAACACTGGCATCCGAATTCAACGAGCGCTGTCACCCACAATCTTCAGGGAACATCTTAAAACCTTCTAATTTCAAACATGTGTTACTAACAAACCATAAGCTTCTGACTCCATGCCACACTCTGTTAGCTTGATTTTATTTAAATTCCCCCTCTTTGTGCTGTGCTGTTATACTAACTCCACCACCATGCAACTATTTGTCACCATGCTGTTCATTGGTTATACCTATAAGGGCACCTTGCCACTGTTTTCACTGATGCCCCCAAATTGTAAGCTGGTTTGAGACTCTACCATTAACACCTTTAACTTGCGATGACAGGTGAGGCAATAATATTTTACTAGTATAATAATAGAGTTACATCATATGGGATGATGCCATACGAAGGTCCTTATTGAACCTTTGATCAATCTTTATTTTTTTTCTTTAATTATGCCCCATATTTCATCCACGCTTCAGCTATTTCTCAGGCTAAGGGTAGGTTAGGATTAATATAACTTCCCTGGCTCTACTAAGAGCAGCTTAAACCACATCCCACATCCGTTGCCCAAAGTGTAATTTGCTCACGTTGTACTGAATGTTCAAATTCACGGACATCGCTTCTCACAAATTCACCCTTGCATTTATCCTGTCAGTAATAGAGATGCACACATTTTAAAACCATATACAAGCACTACTGGACTAAGCTGCACTGACACTCACCAGCAGAAATGTTGATGAAATATTTGGGAAAAGTAACATAAAGATCGGAATAGTTGCCATGGACCCATGAAATGGGAACAATTTTAGCCAGTCACGGTATTTCAGTTGACTTACTTTATGGTACTTGCTGTTTTGTTTCTCCCCGCAGCCCAGGTCTCCTTGCCACCAACCAAAAATATTGGCAGGGTCTGCATGTGTAAACAAGTTGTGCTGCTCACGGCACAACCAACATGCAGCCTGAACTTTGGAACGCCGGAAATAAACACAGCTTGGGAAGCACGAGCCAATAGCCACAGCAGAAATGCGCGCCTCTCAGGCTGTATTTATTTCCGGGTCCTCCTGGCTGACTCCAATGTCATGGGCAGTGGGCCGCGGCAACCCATCCGCGGCAACATTTTAAAGAGCAAAAGAAAAAAAAGACTTTTTTTGCACTGAACTGGGCATGTTATTTTCCATGCACAGTTCAATGCGGGAAAAAAAATTTTTTTTGCTTTCTCGCAGGTTGGCCGATGGGGGCGGGGTGGCAGCATTTTTATAAGGGTGGCCCTGGCCCCCCTTGGCCACCCCTTGGCGGCGCCTCTGGCCACCCAGCCTGCAGGCTGGGTGAGAGTTTCCCAAGCACCCTGCGGTGCAGCAAGAAGGACAGAGACATTTACGGCAGTCCCTCCACCACAGCACTGCCATTGGCAAAAGCTTGATTCAGAAGATGACTTCCAATAGATCATAGCAAGGTAGCTGCTCTGCTACTTACAAAAAACCCTGACCCCGAGTCAGGTAGTCTATGATATGATATGATATAACATTTATAATGTGCCTAAACACATTCATTTTAGCCAGACAGGAGGGGTCGGCTGAGGGTTTCTTGAAAAGAGGATGCACAAGAGAGTGCTTCAGGGGGGAAGGGAAGGTTCCAGTGGCGGAAGAGTGGTTGCAGAAGTCAGGCAAGGCTGGAGCAAGGGTGTCAATGTGGTCCTTGATGGTTTTGGAAGATTAGGGAAGAACCTGTTTTGATGAGGCTTTCATAGATCGGACTTATCTAGAAACCTTGTCTGGGATGAAGAGAGGAAAGGCAGAGAACAGGGGCGGGGGGGTGGGAGCAGGGTGGCCAGAGGAAGAGGAGTGAGTGGAGAGAGTGGTGTGGAAAGCAGTTGAGGATGAGAGGGTGAACAGGATGTCCTGGGTTTTATAGATGAAATGAGAAGACAGGGCCGTACAGAGGGGACAGGAGAGATAGCAACTGCGGCAGGATTGGCCAGCTCCTTGCAGATTTTAAAGAGTTTGGCCGAGTTGTTAGATGCCGCAGAGACGCAGGCTTTAATGTGAGCTCTCTTCTTAGTGACTATGAATGATTTATCACCACGAGAGAGATGACTCACTTCAGTCCACATTGCAGTCCCAAGGCAAGCAGCTCTATGCACAGGCCCAGAGGATGGCCATCCTATGCCAACCGTGGCTCCACAGCACACTAGAATTGACATTGTTGAGGGGGGATTCTGACTTACAGGCATTCACTCACAGTCAAACAGATGGTAGCTATGCCTCATTGGGTCCACAGCCAAGCACATGCACCAAAGTCTGAACCTGTGGTTACTCTCGTACTGAGCAGGATTACTATTGCACAACACATCATCAGTAGGGTAAAACCAGTCTGTCTGATTACGGTGTAAACCCGGCTCACATTCCCTATTAGGGTGTGGACAAACCAACGCTTGCTGAATATTGCTTCACAATGATAGGAAGACCCAACATTGAAGGATCAATAAAAAACGTCAGTATGAAAGCTTGGCCACAAGCCATTTATCCCTGAGGTAACTTCTTGGACACTGCCTGCTTGAAACCCAAGAAGTCAGAAGGATCGTGAGGCCCCACTTTCATGGGCTGTATTCATACAGAAAATCAAGTTCAAGTGAGCTTTTGCCCTTCTGATCGGCTGGAGATTTCTTTCCTCCCTGATCTCGCCTTGAGACACCTGCGTTAACGTGTGTCAGGTGTACCACCCCAGTCATACTCCTCTCTGCCTCTTCTGTCCTCCCTGATCTCGCCTTGAGACACCTGCGTTAACGTGTGTCAGGTGTACCACCCCAGTCATACTCCTCTCTGCCTCTGTCCCTTGGGTGCTTGCAGCCAGAACTGAGAGTTCCACAGGGGATTCCCCCGACTCACCGGGTAAGGGAAATCATCTGTGGCCTGGGCCTGTAGCCAGTCAATCCTCCTTGCACTCTGAAATGACTGCGAGGGAGCTGCCGTGCTGCTTGGTCTTTGCGCTGCTTGGAGGGGAGAGAAGTAAGGGGCACTTCCAGAGGGGGCATGCTGCAGTCATTGCCTGTCACAACAGCCAAGGATGGCCAAGCAGTCCAACCATAGATGGACCAAGTGCGCCAAACAATCCAGTGGATTGCAGGGAGGCAGACGGACAGGCTGCCCTGCCATTGAGATACAAGTCTTCTGAGTTTCTTCTGTCAGCTAGGCACCCTGCTGGGCCAGAAAAGGACTCGGCCACTCAGAAGAGCGCCCCCAGCAGGCAAAGTTCAGCTGGTACATTATGTGTGGCATTGCCCTTGGACATTTGGTGGATGTGCGATGCCTGGGTGTGTCAGGGAGAACCAAGTGGAGCGCAGAGAGGACCCTTACACACTGTCAACTGTAAGCCAGAAGAAGGCAACTATGCTCACTTGTCGTCGGTGTACCCTGGGTGACAGAAGAGGAGGTCAGGCCAAAAGTATCATGCCACCTATTAGTCACAATAGGAGTACATTCCGGATTGGAGCTCATCCTGACTTCTGGAGCTGGCCAACCTCTGGACCTACTATGAATTCCTAAGGTCAATTATAACATGACTGGGCATGGAGCACAGACAACTGGCATTTAAAAGGGTCGCAATGGCCACAGGTGGTCCATACCCCTGGCCTTCTGGCAAAGACCATACCCTCAGTGCATGGCCCCAGGAGGCAGAACACAGGGGTAAAGGGGTGGGCAATGGGTTCCATGGTAGGGTGGGTAACCACTAAGCGCATGGGAGTATAGCTGGCCCTGGAGAACTCCCTCCCTATAGCATAGCTCTCAAGCTGCCCTGTTCCATGCAGGACACCTCAAGCCAGCAATGATCTGCTTACAGGCAGCACGGCCATGCAAGCGGGTGGCGAGGCCTCAACACATACAGGCATCCATTGCTGAGGTACACGCAGCAATGCAGTTACTCCGAGCCTCAACAAATGCCATGATGACATGTCATGTCTGGCCCGTCATACAGTAGGGTGACAGATCATACAACTGTCCCTCAAAGTCCAATGTACCAACATGTCATCACCAGTCATCACCAGTCATCTGAACCCTTATTCTTCTTTTCATTAAGGTAACACATTGTACGATGGATGGGATGGAGAATAACTCACACCAAACAAGAAAATCAGCTTAGGAAGTTGGCAATAATGTCTGCTGTAATATCAATTATCTAAAACAGGGAGTACAACTGACATCAACGAACGTTGCACAGCACGATTTTAGTGCATTTCATAAAGAATTAAACTTTTATAGCAAAAACTCATATGTGACGTCATACTATGTGGCAAACTAAGAAAACCTACAGGGGATTGTGGTTGGCTCAAGGGGAACATTTAAGTATACTTTCTATATGGGATAGGATTGCGATTGGGTCTCTATTGTCATGTGGGCATCTTGGACTCACGTGATCGGAGACTGTGAATCGACCCATTTTATAGCATTTAATTGCCTCAAATGAAGAACTTGGCTCCCATGATGTTCTCTCTCTGCAACTTAACAAGGGATGCCTTGGCTTCTCACGCTTACTTGATAACCGGTTTTGGCTGCTCTTAGCCTTTGACACCAAGCCAGGCAGTCTCCTTTGGTCCATCTTCGAGCTTCGGCTTATTCTTTTCTGCGACACACACACAGCTATCATTCCTTCTTTCTCCATGGGTTGATCTTAATAAAATTGTGACATTGAATGTTCAGATACTACAAGTACTAAGCACTGCCTTACCTCAGCTGTCTGAAGAACTCTTGATCGTAACAACTAGCAATGAGCTGGTCTTGATCCGGGCCCTGGAAGTGAATGAGAGGAAAGCTGATGAAATGATGAACAAGGAGGTGAAAGAGCAGTTGGAGGGATGGACAAGGACAAAGAAAACACAAGTAAGGTGCACGCAGGAGGAGCATGCGTTAGTGAAAGACGAAGGAGAGGCCCCACTGCCCCCATTGAAGTCATCCCATCACTCAGCGCCAGTAAGGTTGTGAAGGTCTGCCTCGGTCTATCAGGAGAGCAAACCTGTAGTGACTTGCATCCCAATATGAGTGAAATGTAGAACTGAGAAGCAGCTGGATGCTTAGGGCGCCCCCTCCCCAGTGACGCTCTAAGATGAGTCCCTGTACTGGTTCCCATGCTCAAAAGGAGGGCCTGTGAAGATTGAGAGGGGATCAATGTGGTGCCTGGGAGTCTGTGCCACCTGCGAGGCTGGAGAGGGACTCCCTGTTGTTTAGCCAGGGCTGTATGTCAGCACTCCCATCAAGGCGCACTAATGCACTGTACATGTAGCAGTTTTAATCCTTGAAGCAGAGGCAGAGAGAGGGCCCCCTGTGGTCCGGCCTGCACTCCTGTCAATGTAATGGCAGTGGAAACTCACTGTTGGTTGTCGGAACAGGCGCTCTGTTGTTCCTCATCCCAGAGCCTTTCTGATGTTGTCACCATAGCATGCTGGGGGCTTGGTGACAGTGTGGAACGATGTGCCTAACGTTCGCAGTGCATGCTGCGAGGATGCAGAGGAAGCCACCCCCTTGTGCCCTGCAAGACGTAATGACGTCTGAGTGTTCTAATTTGTGTTGAAATCGGGAGGGAAACGGCCCGTTCCTCATCCAGCAGGGGACAGCAACCAACAGACCTGCGAGGGTGTGTTTCAGTGGCTGAGGGACAGTTTCTGTGTGTCGGATGTTTCTTTGACATCGAGTTGTGGTACTCTTAGACTGTTGGTAGTTCAAGTACAAAGGAATTACTTTTCTGCTGCAACAGAAAAGAAATGTCCTTAAAGTATGTTTTGAGCAGTTTTGAGCAGTTCGGTTTTATCAGGGCGGATATTCTCCCTGAACATGAATGCAAGGTGCTGACTGTTTTTGCCTGCGTGTTGATGGCAGGCTGGGTTGCCGCCGTCCAAAGAAATGCTGACATCAATACTGATGAAAACTATGTTGCCTTGGGAAGGGAAGACTTTTTGTCTTAAGGAAATGTTTGCAGACATGTTTATGGCATGTGCTGATTTCGGTAGTGAAGACACCACATGCTCTCTTTTACCCATGTAGTCCCATGTCAGTGCCCCAGGTTTAAGAAATATGAAATTATTTGGTGCAAGCTGAAGTCATTTTGATTATCACATGTTTTGGTGATGCTCGCAGTTGAATGTTGACAGTGGCTCTGAGTGTGAAACATGATGGGTGTGAAACATGATGTGACAGTAGGGACATTCCCTATGTTAGTTGCAGGTGCTACTGTGTTTAAGCGACATTAGAGAGGGTAGTAGAGATTTACGTGAGCATGTTGGCTAGTTAGAATAACATTTAATGCTGAATTGACAGAATAAGGCTTTGAGGATTTTTAGGACTGGACTCTAGAATTATGCAATTTGCAACTTGGACTTTTCCTAGCGTAGACTTTGTGGTCAAAAGGTATTGAGTGTTACTCGCCCCAGTGGGAAAAGCTGTCCCATGTTGGCTGAGTGCTGAGTGTTGTTAAGGCTGTGGCATAACGTGCTCACAGTAAGTAGTTGGTAACATGACTGTAGGATTGGATACTAGTAGTTGCCACTGTGTAGAACTTTGCCTTTGATGGAGGTCTACCTGTGGCAATATTGTGCTGTTACTTTTCATCATCTTGGCAGCACGGTGTGGTATCCCCACGCTCTTGCTGTTGTTTCTTTTGTACATCCAAGTGTTGAGTTTTGGCGCTCAACATGTTCCACCGCCATCTGGAATGTCGTTGTGGTTTTTGCTGGTTGCATCTTTGTCTGGTCAACAAACCTGTATTTCTGAGTGTGGTAGAGACTTACTGCCTTAGGGAACATTGGTGGCATTGACATGGTGTGGTTTTGCCATCCTGTGTTGTGGTTTGTGTTGTGGTCTCTGTCTGATGTGTCTGCAGTTTTGATTGTATGTATTGTGGTCTGTTGATGTTCTGGGATTTTAGTTGACATGACTAGTGTTGGATTCTGGTAGAGTGTTAGTTATGGCCTAGTTGAGTGACTCACCTGCGTGTCAGTGCTGCATGTGAGGCAGTTGTGCTTAGGGGTGGCTGCCCTAAGATTGCTCAGTGGCAGCGAGGGGTAAAAGGTGGTCTGTTATTTCAGAAGGCATGGTGTGGTTGGTTTGATTGTCCTCGGTGGGCAGGGTTGTGCTTAGGGGTGGCAGTTTCAAGATTCATGGGCGGCAGTCATGAATAGAAGGTGATTGGTATTTGGTTTGGTTGTTGATGAACGTTGTTTTGGTTGGCCTAGGTAAGTCATCGGATGGTTAGTTACGACTATTGGTCAGTTTCTGTTCTGTGTTTTTCCATTGTGAGACTGGTTTAGTTGGAGAATGTGTGGTGTGTGTTGGTTTGTTCTTGGTGGTGTGCAGGTTGTGCCTTCATGTTTGATGAAGAGGTGGTGTGTTATGTTGCTGTGTTTTGGTTGTGAAGGGAAGGAAGTGTTTTGACTGGACTTGAGTATGTGAAGACTGGACCTGAGTGTGAGCAGAGTGAATGATGTCAGTGCCTGAGTGATGTCATGTGTGGCATGTTGGGTGAGGTGGAATGTTGCCTAGTGTGAGTGTTCCACCCAAAGCAGTTGGAAACCATCTAGCCTGGGCGGTGGGAGCCAGTGAGCTTCCTCCGTGCTCCTGACTTGTCCTGTCAACTTGTTTACCTAGTTCATGTAACTCAATAAAGTACTAAGCACTACCTTACCACAGCTGCCTGAAGAACTCTTGATCGTAACAGTCCTCCATGCACCCAATGTGGAGGCACAGTGTTAGGTGGAGGGCGTAAGGAATTCACAGCGGAACAGCTATACCAGCAGGTAAGGTTATGCAGTTGCTATACATGTGTTCACTCTGTCAGGGGGAGCTGTAGTCCTATATGGGTACAGTTAATGGCTCCCAGTACCCATGGAAACTGTGCAGTGGCATAGAACTCCTGGCACAATCTCTGCCTTGCCTGCAGTGTGTGTGGTATGTATATGAACCTACACATGCTATTATGCAGCACAATACCGTGTAGGCAACGGGATTGTGTGGGCTGTGATATGCCCCTGATATGGCAGTGGTGTGCTAAAAGGAGCTTGTTGCCAGAACATGTAGGGCTTTTAGCACCTTCTCCAGGGAGTCAGTGCATGGGTGCAGATGGTGGGGGATCCAAGGTCATTCTCCTACTACCTGGCTAGGTCTAGAATAACATGGGGAGGGAGTCTGTACCTTGCATACACCCCCTCTACTTGCATCCAAATAGCACTGTGTGCAGATGGAAAATCGTGGGCCTCCTCATCACCTTCCTCCTCCTCTTTCCATGAATGGTCAGTGCCACTAATGCGGGCCCAACATCCTGGAAGTCCTATGTAAACTGTGGTTGCCTTGTGCTTTTATAGTACAGCTTTCTTTGCGACTTGTAATGCATAGCGGTAAGTACGTGAGATTTGCATCCTCCTTTGGACTCTGGAAAATTGCATGACGAAATCCATAAATAAAGTTGTCTTTGTGCTTGATGGCGTGTGTTTGCTGTTTGCATGGTGCATCCCTCAACAAGCCCATGTTATTCCTCGTTATTTCTCATTTTGCACAAAGAATAAGGAAAATGCATGTTCCGCGCCATATTTATTTCTTTGCGCTGGCCCTTTTCACACTATGCACTGTGTGTCACGCAAAGCGCTCAGCACACTACAAAGTATGTAAGGACCAACGCAAAGTAGTTGCATACCTGTGCAAAGTCCCATCCATGAATCAGCAAATTTGGTTTTGCGTGGCACAAAGTGTACTTTTTCCTTTTGCACCACACAAAACTTGATCTAAATCAGGGCCTAATCTCTGGCATGAAACCCGATAAAAAAGCTCAATTGTTTATTTTAGATAAGAAAGTCAGTGATAGCAACTCTGTAGTTCTGGTTAATTTGGAATACCCAAAGCAAGAGCACTTTTTGCTGGCTTAACAACGTTGGCTCCATTCGATGGATCTTCATTAAATGTTTCCAAAAATAAAGACATAATAGCTGTGGCTTCGCTAGGGGAGGCAAAGTTACAGAGGGACCGCAAAGCTTGCATTTTGACATTTATTTCCGACATACACATATTTACTCTCCCCCACTGCCCAAATCATAGAAAAATATGCACCAAATGTTGCGAGATGCTTGCGTGTGAACTGAGTGTTAGCCTTTTGTGGTTTGGTGCAAATCCACCCAGCAGTTTCTTTTAAATCTGCTCAGTAGCGGCTATGAACCTGATGTCTGCATCTGTGGATGATCCCATGGATCTAATGGATAGTCAGCAGGCCCACAAGCCGGAGTGTAGGCCAGGGCAGCTGGGTGTTAGATCCAGCTGGAACCTGGCTTGGACCAATAGGCACAGCTCACACCCACAGAGTGGTTCCAGAGCTGGGAAAAGCACTGGGATTCATAGAAGTCTTGACCACTCTTACTTCATCCCACAATGAGGGCAAAATGACCTATGAGTCTGGCATTTGTCTAGGTCTAGTGGCCATTTCAGATGGCTTGAGAGGGTCTGGGGTAAAGTGGTACTGGTCATGGCTGCAGGCCATTGCAAGTGATCCACAGTTCAGCAATGGAGGCCATGGCCAGTGGCCCGCGGGCTGGGAATAGGGGCAAAGTGGCCCCTGCCTTGGGTGCAGCCCATAGCCAGTGACCTGGAGCTCTCGTCTGGGGGCCATGCGGCTACTAACTTAGGCAATTTCATTGGCTTTCTGGATCTGGATCCGCAGTCCGTCTTATAAGTGGACATGGACCCTAGAAGAGGCAACCAAATTGGCTACAGAATGAGAGCGAATGTAGTTGACTGCCACAGTAAACATTTTTAGGGGGATGCCATTGTGACATGCAGACATTGGGCCTCATTTGGACCCAGGCATTAAGGGGTTAACGGCACCGTAAAAGGTGTCGCGCCGTTAAACCCTTAACGCCTTACTACAAGGTCCCTTTGCAGGACCCGACCTTAACGGCTGGTCTAGACCATCCGTTAAAGTAGGGGCCTGCAAAGGGACTCTCGAGGTAAGTACGGTACCGTACTTACTGCCTTCCCTATTCCCATTATGCCCTATGGGGCAAAAATGGGAATGGGGAAGGGCCATGGCGGCATGGGGAATTACCTCCCTGCCAACCTTGGAATGGGGTGGTATTTCCCCATTCCACCATGACGGACTCCGGCATCGAGCATGGTGCTAATAGCACCATGGTTTTCCGCCGGAGTCCTAATGAGGGCCATTTAGTGCAGCAGCATGCCCCTGCTGTCAGTTACACATCGTTGTCTGTTGCCAATACAACTCCTATGATTGTCAAATATTTTTCTCTGTTCCAATTTTTTTTTTAGATTTTCTTCACTCCGCTATTCAGTCATGGATGCTTACTCTATCTTAATCCTTCTAAAACTGAAACAAATTATTTCCCCATTTCCTCTCCTTCTAGTCCTCTCTTCTTTCTTGTCTCCTTTTGTAAATGCCATCTTGTAACCTTGGTGTCCTCTTTGACCGCTTTCTTTCCTTTTTACTTCCTATTTCTTGTGCTTCTCACACTGAATTTATAATGAGTAAAACATTTGTAGTCTGAAATGCAGTGACTTTTTGGTTGATCTAAGAAATATTCTAATATTGAACACATGTCACTGTTTTTAATTCATTGCTATGCCTGTAATCAACTTTTAGACAAGTAGTTATCTTCAGAAGGATTGTCAAACGCCTATTTAACACTATCTGGCCATTTCCAAACCTGGGCATGTGATCTTGGTAGAGCCAACCTAAGTGGGATATTTTCGATCATCACCAGTGACGTATTTTACTGATACAGAAGAATCATCCGCTTAGTTACATGGTCGCATCTACCAGAAGTTAGGATTGACACCTATGTGACCTGTGACTTGTTTCATGGAAGCAAATTCTATGGTTCCACAACAACTAGAATTGAACTATGCCCTAGTTTTTTTTTTTTTTTTTTTTAAGCGTCTGGCAGTTGAGAGAAATCACTGCCATGTCCCTGTTACTGTCCTTGGGCCAGGAGGATAGTTCAGGGGCAACGTGTTTGTTTTGGAAGCACGGCAGGACAGAGCAACACAGTTTTGAATCCCACTGGTCTCTGGAATTAATCACCTTATAAAAGATTAATTCATTCATTCCAATGCCGACCTCAATAGTATTCTGAGGAGAAATTCAGTCTTGCAAAAATGTTCCCATTAGAATTTCCCAAAAAGCACATTATTTCAGTCATTTTTATTGGGCCCGCAAAGCACGTGTATGAGCAGTCGCCTCCCTGCTGTTTGGATTCACTTTCACAGATGGTGTAATTTTAACATTGATACCCAGGCGGACCCGGATATCGCTGTGTTTAAAGGGGGAACTCCAGGGAAAAAGCACTCCGGTCAACCCTGGTTGTAACTTCAAAAACAGACAATACAAAAACTGCAGAGGGACACGTGGAAAGGAACACATGAAAAAGCAAAACTAGAGGGAGGAGTAAGTATTCAAGTGGCCCTCTCTGATAGTAAAAAATATCATACATTGTATTCAAAAATATTACATCATAGTTTAAAACCACATCACATATTAAGAGACCACATTGCAAGTGATGATCCAGAATTATAATCAATTCCTTTCACTCATGTGGTGTTTAAAGACAGTCAACCTGACTAACAACATACAACCAAATAATTCATAACGATTAAGATTAATCACAACAGTACATTACATAAAACATCACAATTTCATAATGTATACTCAAAAAACCTGTAAAGAAATACCACAAATTCATAGAGCATTGTCATTATAGCTCGAAGTAACCCGGTTATCACACCACTGTAAATACCTCCTGCCATGTCCCTTCGCCGCAGACGTCATTAACATGGACTCCTCTGCTGTCCACCTGCTTTTTGCAGGAGCAAATACAATGCAAATTTTCCGCCCGCACCAAAAGCACATGCAGGGAGCCCTGTGTGTCAGAATACACAGAGTGATTGGAGTGAAAGGTCTTTTAATTCTAATCCGTGCCCCCACTCCATGTTGGAAAGGAAGCAAAATGAAATTGTTCATAAAAAGCATGCGTAAAATATGCATGCTTTTTACAAACCATTTACATTGGCAGCCTGCAGTAGGATACACCGGCATGTGTAACGCCATGGCTTCGCTGGTGGTGTTGTTCAATGCACAAATCCTTAACGGTACAATATTCGGATGTGCTGTCTCACTAATGTGATGTTTCTATGGCATTTGCTCCTTGACACATTTCTCTGATTGGAATGGATGTACCACAGATCTCTCTGATTGTCCATTTTCTCCTGACACAATATTTCTAGTCAATGTTCTTTAAAGAACAGAAACAGAGTAAGAGAGAGTAGTTGCTATTGTACAAACAATTCATATGACAATATTAAGCATTCTTCATTGATTTATTTTGGGGGATGTCTTTATTTTGTTTTCAATGATGCCATTGAGTCCTTCAAAATAACACCACCAGGGAATCTGCATCCAGGTTCTGGAGTTCAATTCCTTGGAGAAGACACTGAATTGTCCTAAAGAATCAAACACAATCATGTCTGAAACATTGAACACAATGCGCTATACAAAATGTGGTTTTAAGAAACATTTCACCTTAGTCTGCAGCTAGAATCTTGAGGGCAGCACAATTCGTTCGGCTGTATTCAACACTTTAAAAAGTCACCAACAAAAGTACCTCAAGTGCACATCCTTATGTCACTAGAATTATGAGGCCTGCATGTTGCCAATTCCAAAAGCTGGAGAAAGAAATTCCCAAATCCTAAGATCTGACTTCCGATCTGCTAATTGCACGAATGAGCCGGCTAGCTCTCCATTGGCGAACTGCCCAAATCCACACTTCTTCTATAGGGGCAATGCTATGTAGACATGCTACAGGCTGCATCCAAGAATTCTAACCATGCAATCCTTCTGATATACCGTCTATATGGGCCCTCTTTAGAGAGACGTTTGTAGCATATTATGGTCTCTTCAAACAATGAGGATTTCATTTGGCAACTATTAGATCTTTGGCAAATTCATTAAAGGTGGATTGAGTGGGTGAATTTTGCACCTACAAATCCCCACATTCTGTAAAATAAAAATGTTAACCCCACCCTTTTCAGTACTGATTGAATGGAATAATAGCTATCAGGTAACGCTAAGAAATGCTCTGGCACGCATTTAAATCTTAAACAATGTATAACATTTATATTTAACCCTTTCAGTTCCCTTAAGACTCGTTGGCAAAATGCTTTCTTTGCCCCTGCACTCTGGACTGGTGGTGGTGCGCGAACTCAAAAGGTTGAGAGATCTCAGTAAAATAATTCAATGAGTGTAAATTGTAACTGTATGTATCCATAGTTTCCTCTTTTAGGATACCATTGTTCAACTTACTGATTTAGATTGCAATTGGGCACCTGGCTATTTTCAATATGTGCACTGTGCAGGCTCAGATGCATTCATGTTGTGTTTGCACGTTCACGAAGTCAGCAGGAATAGATAAAAAATGACTCTGCATGCGAGGTTGTCTTAGTGTATAGCATACCCTTTCCTGGACTACGTAAATGTGTGTTTCTGAATCCAATCTTCCAGTCACACGGATGCGGGTATTCAGCCTCAGTGTCTTTTTCTTTGCCTTTTATCAGGTGTCAGTGCTAGATATTGTCAATGCATGTATGGCCATTTGACCCTCTGCAGCAGCAAACACTGTTCGAGTTTACCAGTGCTAATTTCTTCACACACCTTACGCTTCTGGATGTGCATTTTAATGCAGACATCTAATACTAAAGGAAAGCATGCACTGTCACCTAAAACATGCTATAGTTGCACCTCTGATTGAAAGCATGTAACTAATATGAACATAAAGGCCACTTAAAAGCAATCAAGAAATGCCTTTCTAACCAAAATCAAAGAAGACAATGTGATAGAGCAGAGGGAGCATGGTAGGCCTCTTGGTTTCTGGAAATCAAGGCCTGGTGCTTCCTCTTCTGTATTTCTGAAAGCTAGTCCCATGCAAACTATTTAAAAAGCGGTGTGAGGGTCATTGCACATTTGCAAGTGTGATTCATGGCAGTCAGCGAGCCTTCACACATTTTAGCTGCTTTAATATTCATGGGTTTTTTTCGGAGGTTTGTAGAGGATCAGTTTTCATGCAGCACGTTTGGAGAAAGGGGGTAGCAAGTGGGGCTAAATGAGGGGTCTGGCAAGAGGTATGATATTTGTATGAAAATGTCTTGATAACATAGCACATCACAATGTGCACGAGATTAGTGGACCAGCTGCAGAGATCTGTGTGTAACCAGCAGGCCACCCTTTCCTCTCTGGGTGGGGAAATAGCATGCTTTTATCCTTCCCTAGTAATTCCAGTAAGGTCTGACACAGAGTTAATCATGTGTATTATATTAGGATGATTTTCCCTGATAATAAAAGAATCCTGTTGAATAATTTTCTTTCAGAAGCTGAGATAGGAGCTAACGGGCTGTCATTGCAAAGTCACATTAATTCCAGAGTGAAAGGAAAGTTGTTACTGTTTTCCAAAATACATAAAACTGCAAGATTTTCCAAATCTGTTGGGCCAATTGAGATAACTGAGGTACACCCATACCCCCCCACTCGAGCATTTACGAGACTGAAATATCTATATTCTATATCATTATTGTGGCGTCAGGAACATTTTCTCATGCCGTTTTAATTTAATGTTTCTGTTTCTATAGCAAAACAACGCAACATAAATCAGAACCCAAAATATACATGTTATGATGTCAGTTAGTTGTATCTCAGCCCACAGTTACAATGACCCCAAGCTAGACTGTGCTCTTGGAGAGAGAAATGACACCCAGCTATTCCACTGAAGCAAACTGAGGCCGATAAACTGCAACGTGTTTTAAGAGCAATGCAGATCATGACCAGGAAAGAGTGAGAGACTTGTAGATACTGCTAACCTGTTTGGGGTTTCGTTTAGTTTGTTTATTTGCATAGTGCAACTGAATCCCTGGTGTAACTGGGCGCTAAGTCTTTGGGATCAGCAATGGTTACAGAAGGTTGCACATACAGAGGCAGGCGAGTATAATAAAGTACAGAGAATGGTGAAAGGGACCAGGTTACAGAGTGGTCTGAAAAAGGGGCACATTAGATTGTGGCGGGACCGGGTTACAGGTTGGTCCGCCACAATTGTGGCATACATTTAAACAAGGATACAGATGTCAGAGTTGCGTACATAGCTGCATAAATAAGATGATGGTACAAATGAATATAGTTAAGTGCGGTTGACAGACTATTGTTGGGTTATGAGTAGTTCCTTGACTTTGGCTCTGAACAACCAAAATGATGTGTCAGCTCTAATTGTCATAGGTAGTGCATTCCAGCATTTTGCTGCTAGTACAGGAAAACGTGCTCCCCGGCCATTTTCAGGTTGAACTTCAGGATATTTAGTTGGTGTAGGTAAGGGGATCTGGTTGGTCTGGTAGAGTTCTGTCTCATAAATCTGTCTGAAAGGTATCGTGGGGCTGTCAAATATAGGCATTTGTGTGTAATGACCAGTGCACGTAATTTAATTTTCTCACGGATGGGGAGCCAGTGAGATTACTTTCTGAAAGTGGAGATGTGTGCCTTGCGGGGAAGATTGAGAGCACTTTGGAGTACCTGTAGTCTGTTCAAGTTGTGGTTCGTGGAACCAAGGAAAATTGTATTGCAACAGTCCAATTTGGACAATATGAGGGATCTAGCCAATGTGAGGCAGCTGTTGGTGGATAGAAAAGGTTTACAGGCATTTATAAGTTTATTGGTGTAGGCTGTAGATGAGATGGTGGCGTTGATTTGCTTTTTGAGAGAGAGTGTGGAGTCAAGATACACCCCCAGTGTTTTGACTTCTTTTGACACTTTTATGATGTTGCCATCCATGGTGAAGGATTGGTATCTGCGGTCAAGTTTGTTGAGACGGGGCTGTGAGCCTACAATAAGCAGTTCCGTCTTGTCATTGTTTAAGAAGAGACTATGGGTAGCCATCCATGCTTGGATATCAAGGTAGATCTGATTCAGCTTTGCAACATCCTCATCATAGCTCCCCGGGAGAGCGACGAGGACCTGGGTGTCGTCGCATAGTTTGTATATGTGATGCCCAGGTCATCAAGGCGGTCAAAGAGGACCTTAGTGAAGACATTGTAAAGCGTGGGGCAGATACAGGATCCTTGGGGGACTCCACATCGGATTGGGACCGGGTCAGCCTCAGCGCCGCCAGATGGGGCGAAGACCCTGGTTGTTCTGTCCGATAGGAAGGACCGAATCCAATTGGTGGCATCCTGGGAGAATGAAGCACACGGGGAAAGGTGTTAGGTGACAATTTGGTGGTCAACTAGGTCGAAGGCTGCGGACAAATCCAACAAGAGCAGGGTGGCCAAATTGCCCTTGTCTTTAGCTTCATCCATTTGGATTTTTAGATCCAAGAGGGCTGTTTCTGTCCCATGCCTGGGTGTAAAGTCAGATTTTCGCAGTCCTAGAAAGTTGTTGTCTTCCAAATGTCGTTGTATTTAGAGGTATGCTACTCTTTCTAGTATTTTTAGGAGAAAGGGGACCGTTGTGATGGGCCTGTAATTCGTGAGTGTGTTAGGGTCTAAGTTGGGTTTTTTGAGCAGAGGTAGGACCCAGGCCTCTTTAAGGTTGTTCGTGACTACCACGTTTTTGAATGAGGCATTGATCAAAGAGGTGATAAAGGGAGCTAAGTCTCTGGCCCCATCCTTAATGACTGGGGCAGGACATAGGTCACCTAGACAATTAGATGGTTTTAGGCTAGCAATTATGTTTATTACTTCAACCTCTGTGACTGGTGAGAAGGGAAAGGGGGGCAGTCGGGATGAGGAGAGCTCCGTGAATGGCTGACATGGTCTTTGGCCATGAGACTAGCTTTTTTGGATTCTATTTTCACTTGCAGGAGAGCTATTTTATTTGAGAACGCTTGTTGGATGTTGTTGCACCAAGTTTTGTCCTTGATGCAGTCATCGGTGGGGGACACTGGTGATTCCAATTCTCTTAGGATGGAAAAAAGCTCTTTCGTGCCAGATTTGGCATTGTGTATTCTTGTATTGAAGATCTCTTATTTGGCATTCGTAATAGGAGCTTTATATGTGGCTGCTGTCAGTGAGAATTTTTCCTTGGTGGTGATAGAAGGGGCTTTTCTCCAGCTCGATTCAGCTGTTCGCTTGACGTTATGAAGTGCCTTAAGTTCTGCCGAGAACCATTTGTTCACTTGAGCAGTGGGTTTAGTCTTTCTTAATTTAAGTGGTGCTATTTGGTTCAGGGCTTGTTCCAATGTGGTGTTGTAGAGGTCAACGAGGCAAGTGGGATTTTTGTTGGTGGAGTTAAGAATTTCATAGGTGATTGGCTTTATTAGAGGTCTCAGATTTTCAATGGTAATATTGCGTTTGTTGCTGGCTAGAGTTTGCGGTGCATTGGTGGAAAGTTTGCTTTTTTGTGTGCCTTTGGGTATGGTAAAGGTAATAAGATGGTGGTCTGACCAGGCGCATGGTGTGATGTCTGTCAAAGAGATGTCACAGTTAACTTCAGCAAGTCAGTCCAATGTTCTGCCTTTAACATGTGTGGATTTCTTGATGTGTTGTATCAGGCCTAGTTGTGTGATAGTGGCATTAATCAGGGAGGCATTAGCATCATTAGGGTCCTGCTGGCCGAGGTTGAAGTCGCCCAGTAGAGTGATTTGGGAGCCTGGTTTTGTATTGGCTGTCAATATATGGGAGATGTCCTCCTCAAAGGAAATGATAGCTCCTGGAGGTCTGTATATAAGGTGAAAGAGTATGGTTCGGTAGCTAGATAGTGGGAGTTTGAAGGATAGCAGTTCGGCAGAAGATATGTCTATGTTGGTGACTTCTCTGATATTTAAGTTAGATTAAGCAATAACGGCTACTCCACCCCCTATCCCGGATGGTTTGCATGTTCTGATGATAGAATAGTTCTCTGGGACAGCAATTGAGAGTGATGGTCCGGCAGCGGGGTGTAGCCAGGTTTCAGTTACTGTGAGGAAGTCCAACTTGTTGGATGTGATCACGTCAGCAATGTCAGGAGAGTGGGCAACTAAAGAGCGTGTGTTGATGAGGGCACCTTTGAGTGTGGTGGCGGCAATGGCTGCTGAGTGATCAAGCAGGCAAGTACATGGTGTATCAGGGCTGAGGTTGTTAGGTTTGTCCGTGTAGGATGATGGTATAGTACAGTGTGGTTATTTGATGTCCCCTAATTGTGATGAAGGGGTTCTGGTGAGTATATGCTTAGAATCAGAAAAATGATTTGCCTGAAGGATCTGCAGCTTAACATGAAAGGGGCCCCTAGGGGTCCCTCGTGCTATGGAAACAAGGCAATGACCATACACAAAAAGATGCGCCAGACACAAGGTATCAAATTCCCAATGCTAGGGTTTATTGCAAGCAAAAGATAGTATCAATTGGCCAATTCTGATCTCACACCCCGTGACGTGAGTTTCCTAGACCTCGAGGGACGCAAGAGAGCGAATTACGTACATCAGTTAAATATATACAAAATGCATATCATACAATCAGCAAAGTCATGTTCCACACCCCTCTTTACTAAGTTCCTTTGAACTCAGGATGACGATGGACATATCCGACGAGTATGACGATTATCATGCTTTCGATGTCTATTCTAGTAACAATGTGCAATTTAGAAAGTGCGGAGGCATCTTTTAGAACACGGTTCTGTTCTAGGAAGCAAGCTGTACATGGGGGAAGAGCCACATTCCAAGCTTTGCTATCTATGAGGTACTATTTGTGTCCTGGGAGCCGACACGTTCTAAAGGGTTTTGCGAAGGGGGGCCGTAAGAAAACCATAATTCAAGCCTTTAACTGTATTATTCTAACATATTCTACCATCGTACGAGACTGGCTGGCAGCTGTGAAGTGATTAAATGCCCTGCAGCTTCCTCCCAAGGCTACAGAGAGGGAGCGTGGGCATTCCTCTCTGGGCTACCCATGAGGAGTTTCAGCAAACTCTTCAGTCCCGCGACCTTGTCCTTTCATATTCAGACAACAATGTTAACAGTTTAGCAGAGTAAGCAGAATCCGCAAGAATTGCAAGCTGCAAAGCAGTTTTTAGACAGAAAGCAATGAGCAATGGTTAACAAGCAAAATGGCGATTCTTGCTACATTTAAAATGGCCACTCGTCGGTCAAGCATAGCAGTTCATATTTCTTCAATTCGGTGCATAAGACGGTTGGCCCACGGCCATGAAGTTACGTCTATCATTCAAATGAAGGGTATTCATTTTTCCAGATTGACAAACCCTCCTTTTGGCCGTGTGCCAAACGTCTTATTTCTTCATTGTATCCTCCTCTTCTGAGGAGGAGTCTGGGGTATCTACATCTGAATCATCTCCATCATTAATGTCTATCGCCATGAATTGTTTTACTATTTTTGTTTCCTCAGTGTCTCTGTTATTCCGGCCATGCGTTTGTTTTCCTCTCAACACCATGTGCATACATCCCTTAGTACATCCATCAGTTATTTCAGTGCATATTATTGGTAAGCATTGCATGCAACAGCAGCATGTTATGAATATCCTGAGTACCATCATTAGTATCGAAATTAACTTCCATCCCCAAGACCGCAATAATCCCCATAACCAGGATTCTATCCCCCAACCCCCTGCTTCAGTAGAGAGTGTGTAACTTATGACATGTAATTTCCGGATCGCTTTAAATATCGTAGGGGAGTAGTCATCTATATACACACAGCATGCAGTTTTTACGAGCTTGCAAACTCCCCCAAGATCAACTAATATTATATCGAGGGCCATCCTGTTTTGAAGTGCCATCAGTCTTATTCCTTTTTCTTCTAACGTCATATTCAATAAAATATCCGTTGTGGAATCTATTGTTTTTTGTAATATTCCAGACAGTTTTCTTATATTGTAAGAGTTTTCTATTTGGGACAAGAATGGTATAAATGATTTGGCTATATCCACTGCTATCATTCCATCCTCACTACTCCTTTGAGTTCTACCTTTTGTTCGTCTGGCTACTTCTGCTGCTCCAAGAGGAACACTCCTGGAAACAGTAGACCTAGGTAGCATGTACCTCCCCAGTTTCTAGGTAACCATGGATATGCTTTTTCTCCACATATAAAATAAACAGGGTCTCCTACGTACACGGGTTCTATTTCATGTTTTAAAACCACTGTGTTCAGGCAGTTGCTAAACGTTCCTACTTTATAGGAACCCTTTTTCTGTAGACATAGGGGAGCAGTTTTGGGGCTGTGATCCACTGTATAGGCAGGGGGCACAGCATCTTTGTTCCATTCATCCCTCATCCAAAATGTCATTACTGATGCTCTTTCTGCTGGCGGGGTTGGTCTATTCTGCCTATGTAATCTATCTAGTCTTGTTATTTTTCGTGTATTCTTTCTCATGGGTTCTAGTGCAAACACGCAAGCTTTTTGGAATATGGAACAACCCACAGGTCTCATGATTACTTCCTCAAATTCATTCATATTGGTCTCATCTAGCTGACCCGTATTACTCTTGTTCCATTTCCCAAAGAACATTGCACTTAACGTTACTTCACAGGAATAAATCAATGGCAACGGTTGTGCATACCAGCCTATCCCTTTCCCACCGTGCTGTGGTAAATGGGCGCAAACCCAGCAATCTTTTTTCTTTAACACCGCATTGGTCATGTTCATGATGAGCGACACTGTATTGTTGCCGTATCCTTCTCTATGTCTCTCTTCCATTGGGGGCAAAGTACCAGTGATTACATGAACCGGGCTTTCAGTAGCTGCTTTTAGCAAAAGTGTTTCTAATGGGAGTACATACTCCAGGAACCATAGTATAATAGCTGTTATTGTTGGTACTATCATATTTAAGAAACATAGGACCAATGTCCAAATCAGTACCTTATTCCTTTTACCATGCTTTTTCCCTAAATTTACAGTCTCTAAATCTATAATTTTTTTAGCAGGGGTGCAGGAGGAGGCTGAAACCGGTCTTGACTTGTTCTTCCTCGTCCTTCTTCTTGCTGGCGAAGTTCGTCGTGAATGTCTCTCGTTCTTGATGCCAGAAAAGTTCAATGAAAAATGTCACAGTTCAATTCTGGCAGCCTTTTCACAGCCTGGATCATTTATCCACTCCCGAGAAAGATTAGTTGTTCTTTTTCCCACTGCTCAGACGATTTCTGAACAGTTCTTTATTGATAGAGTACTATGTGCATCCAGCTTGTCCCGCTCTGGCTTAGGACACATGTACTCTATCAGCCTTAGTACTTATGTGCATCCAGCTTGTCCTGCTCTGGCTCCTGACACATGTACTTTTATAAGCGCACAGAGGAGCCGTGAGTCTTGAATTGTCCGACTTGCACAATTCTCACACTTCTCTCCTCTACGCCCCTGGTTCCTACTCCGTCCGTGAGTAGAACCAAAGGCCAAAAAGAAAAGCACCAAAGATCTGTGGATCACTTTGCCTGTCGAGGCCACAGATTATATCGATTCACTCCTGCTATTGTATGATCCGTGAATAGTGCCGTTGTATTTCCAGTATCAGGCTCAGTCTCAGCCTGTGGCACAATCATGGGCATCGATGAGCGTCGCCGCAATGATGTAGTTTCTTTCTCTGGCTTTGGTGCATTTGCGAGAACTGGTGGGCGCCAAAGGGGTACACGCGTTGTTTCTGCTCGTGTTTGCAATGCAGGGTTTGTGTCGTTCGGCAGTGATGTTATTTCCGCTAAGCAACGTTGAGGTACTTTTCGCCCTTCCCCCCTTACTGGCAGCCTCCTCAGACTCTGTTTCGAGTTTCACTTCTCGCTTGGGCTTTGTTTCAACTTTCATTTCTCGCTCAGGCTGATGCTGTGGCACTGGACTGGCAACAGGTTCTTTCGTTTCCGAGACCGTTTCCTTTCTCTGGTCATCGGAAGTTGTCAGCAGTCCTGGGAATCTTTTGGCATGTATCGCATGGATCCATGCCTTCCGTCCGTCCACTCGGATGGCCGTCTGTGTTGCCAAAAGTATTTGATAGGGGCCGCGCCACCTTGGTGCTAATGCGTCTTCCGTTCAAAGTTTTTTATTAACACCCAGCTCCCAGGCTCCAGTGAGTGCCCTGGTCCTATATATCGCATCGGCAACGCCTCCTGCACCTGCTGATGAATCAAACGAAACTTTTGTATTAAAAGTCCACAGTAAGTGCTTAACATAGGATGCTCGACCTCACATAATCTTTTGGGCTGCGGGGCGCACCATACATTTGCTGGTCTCCCCATTATAATCTCATAGGGGGAGAGCCCAGTCTTCGCCTGCACAGACGTGCGCATACACAACAGCGCTAGGTTGGTACTGATCCACTGCCGACAATAAGAGGCCATGCCTATTACAGCTTTCACTCCTTTTTGAGTTTTTGGAATAGGCATACTAGAAATACTTTCTATGCGTTCTGGTGTTAATCTTCTCCCTTCTTTCGAAAGTAGGTATCCCAAATAAGACACCTCCTTTTGATTATACTGGAATTTCTTCAAACTTGCCTTATGACCATGGGTCGCTAAATGTGTCAAGAGTAATACAGTACTTTCTTTGCAGATCTCTTGCGTGTCAGCAGCTAATAATAAGTCATCTATGTACTGCAAGAGTACGCAACCTTCGGGTAGTTCTAGCTTGTCTAGCTGTTCTTTTAGCTCTCTGCTGTAAATGCTCGGGCTTTCTGTATATCCTTGTGGAATGCGTGTGAATGTGAATGATCGACCCCCTAGAGTGAACATGAACAGATATCTACTGCTTTTATCCACTGGGATGCTAAAGAATGCGTTCTTCAAATCGACTACACTAAAGTATTCTGCAGTGGCCGGTGTCATTGTCAGTATTGTTGTGACATCTGGGACCAAAGGGAATTGTGGGTCTACCACTTTGTTTAATGTGCGCAGATCAATTATGAAACGATAGGGTACTTCATTGCCTCCTTTCTTGTAAACTGGAAGAATCGGGCTGTTGCACGTGCTACATGCAACTTCCTCAACCACCCCCAATCTAACCAGGTCAGCAACAATGCTTTTCAATCCCTTCTCACCTTCAACAGAAATTTTATACTGGGGAATTCGTGGTAGTGTTACACCTTCTTTCAGAGTTATTTTTGCTGGCTCTATTTTCAAGCATCCTACATCATTATCATGCATTGCCCACAGACAGGTTGGTACTCTACTTAGCTCTTCTGGTAACTCTTTTGACATAAATACCGTCACCGGTGCATCGTGAGGCCACATCGTGAGGAATGTGTATGGCTGCCCCCAATTTTCTCAACAAATTCAATCCTAGCAAGTTCTCTCCACAATTTTCTGTCAAAAGAAATGGACACTGTTCCGTAAATGGTCCTATTGTAATTGGGACAGCTTCGGACATGGGGTTAATTACTGGTGTACCTACGAACCCTACAGAAACATTCTTCTGCCCCGACAGTGGTATCTCCGGAACCAAGTGGTGGTCTATCAAGCACTTCTGTGCCCCTGTATCTGCAAGGAAACGGTGCTCCTTATTCCCGACTCTCATTTCTACGTAGGGTCCTCTCTGATTCACGGGAATAGACACTGGTTCCGACCCCTGTCGTGGGCTGTTCTATCGCGAAAATAACACATCGTCCGATGTGTAGTCACCGTTACTGCTATAATACGTGTTTGGTTGTGTATCAAAAATATTCCCATTTCCCCCTTGATGTCCTCCACTCTGATCATTTCTCTGTTGGCCCTGCCCGCCCTGATTTTGGTTCAAAACACTTTGGTTCAATGTCTGGTTCTGTTGTGCTTGGTTTTGGCCATATGATTGGGTTTGAGTACCTCCATTGGTATATCCCTGTTGCTGCTGCATGTTACTTCTGCTTGGGCCGTTCGACCCCTTATGTCCTCTATGAGGCCTTCTCTGACCAAACCCACCTCTATTCTGTAGGTGCGGGCATTGCGCTCGCCAGTGTCCTTCCTCCTTACAGTACGCACATTGATTTAATCCCAATGACACCCCATGCATATTATTCAAATTTCCCCGCCCTTGTGCATTACCTCTACCTCTATTGTAAACAATGACCTGCTGCAGTAACACCCCTACTATCATTTGCATCGCTTCCTTTCTCATCTCCAATGGGTACCCATTACATATCTCACTTACTTCTTTTACTGATGTTCTTTTGTTCGACATCCATCGCATTGTTTCCCCTACCCATACCTGCAATCTTTGTTTATCGCCTATCTGTCCCGGTACCGGCAAATGCTTTGTACCACCTGGAAAAACTCTCGGCCATGATTTTTTCATATTCAACATTGACGCCTCCTTCCTACCTTTCTTAATAAACTCTCTACTATACTCAGGTGTTGCAAACATTTCAGCATATCTGTCTTCCATTTCATTTTTTACTTCAATCAGTCTGTGCACATGTTTTCCTACATCCTCATCTCTTTGCTCACTGCGTGCTAACTTATTCAAATCTAACAACCGCTGTGGCGGTAAATTCCCAAGTATCTTTTTCCATTCTCCCACCAGAATTTCCCCCATGCATTCCAACACTACCTGTCTCTCATCTCTTCTTCGGTACCCATACAATGAGGCCAATGCTGCCGTCTCACCCTTTCCTTCTATGTACATTACTGCCTCTTGCCGTAATTCAATCTTTCTCTCTTTGCTGATTGCGCTTCGAGTTACCTGTCCAAATCCTGTTCCTTCAGCCCCGCCTCTCGCCTCCCCAGTCTCAATTTCGACTTCGGGAGGGGCGGATGGTGCTGAATCTGTCTCTAGAGCGGGTGGTGCGGCTGGGACAAGTAACACAGGTGACATCTGTGAAGCGCCTTGCTGGGTGCTGGGAAATTGTGTGTCTGCGGTCTGCGCTTGTGGGAGTGCTCGTGCTGTGGGCAGGGCTTGGGTTAACGCTTGCGTGAGGGGAAGTGCTCGGGCTGCGGCAGGGTGTATGAGAGCTATTGGTTGGGCCCGCGCAGTCACTGCTGGCGTGTTTGGTTTCGATTCTGGTTTCGGGCCTCAACCCTTGTTAGTTAACAAATGTTCCATTAATTCATCTGCTATGTGTAGTTCCCGCTGCGGGTATATTCTGTCTATGTTCATCTGGTCCCGTCTCCCTTCCCGTCTTAGACTCTCAGTCCACTCCTCCTCTTCCTTCTCTTCTGCTATCTCAAGCTTCGTTTTGTGCCTACACGCATGCTTCTCTCTACTCCTCAGTCGGAGCATCACTTCCCTCCTCCAATCTTTGACGGTCTCAAAAGCTGCAGGTCGCGCTTTCTTTCTAATCAGCACCCTCTCTAGGTTATCTATCCTCCCCAGCTCAAAACTACCATTAATCGGCCACTGATGGTCGGTTTGCTTTCTAGTTTGCCTATGCCAAATTTCACAAAATATTATCGTACCCACACCATATTTCGCATACATATCATAAGCCGGCGTTCGCCCAGGCAGTGCTCTTTGGCCATATTCCAAGGACTGTCTACCTTGGAAAGCCCCGCTAAAGTGGACAGTACTCCAGGCATGTTTCTTTAACCTTCCCCTTTGGTTAGCCACTTTTACCTGGACATTTGAGTTTGCAAAATCAACACTCTACCAAAAATCAGGTTTCTCTTTGAATCGGGGAATGACTCACCTGATAAAACAAGTCGCCTGTTCTAACGCAACCTCTCCCCACGTCGTGTCTGCGCTTCTCTGGCTTCTGCCTCGCCTCGGGACCCTCGTCTCCTTTTCCCTCTGGCCCGGTACGTCGATCAGGAATCAGATGTGTGCAGATCTGCGGAAGGAATCTCTCCTCTCTTCTACAGGGTGCCCCGTACGCTTCTTGATCCCGGCTCGACCGTCCCGTCCTCGCCGTTCTTCCGCCTTAACTCCGTTACAACGTATACGATGGGGCAAGTGGGGGAGGGTCCCTATTCGGGCGCCATCTTGAAAGGGGCCCCTAGGGGTCCCTCGTGCTATGGAAACAACGCAATGACCATACACGAAAAGATGCGCCAGACACGAGGTTTCAAATTCCCAATGCTAGGGTTTATTGCAAGCAAAAGATCAATTGGCCAATTCTGATCTCACGCCCCGCGACGTGAGTTTCCTAGACCTCGAGGGATGCAAGAGAGCGAATTACGTACATCAGTTACATATATAAAAAATGCATATCATACAATCAGCAAAGTCATGTTCAACACCCCTCTTTACTAAGTTCCTTTGAACTCAGGATGACGATGGACATATCCGACGAGTATGACGATTATCATGCTTTCAATGTCTATTCTAGTAACAATGTGCAATTTAGAAAGTGCGGAGGCATCTTTTAGAACACGGTGGTTCTGTTTTAGGAAGCATGCTGTACACGGTGGAAGAGCCTCATTCCAAGCTTTGCTATCAAAGAGGTACTATTCGTGTCCTGGGAGCCGACACGTTCTAAAGGGTTTTGCGAAGGGAGGCCATAAGAAAAGCATAATTCAAGCCTTTAACTGTATTATTCTAACATATTCTACCATCGTACGAGACTGGCTGGCAGCTGTGAAGTGATTAAATGCCCTGCAGCTTCCTCCCAAGGCTACAGAGAGGGAGCGTGGGCATTCCTCTCTGGGCTACTCATGAGGAGTTTCAGCAAACTCTTCAGTCCCACGACCTTGTCCTTTCATATTCAGACAACAATGTTAACAGTTGAGCAGAGTAAGCAGAATCTGCAAGAATTGCAAGCTGCAAAGCAGTTTTTAGACAGAAAGCAATGAGCAATGTTTAACAAGCAAAATGGCGATTTTTGCTACATTTAAAATGGCCGCTCGTCGGTCAAGCATAGCAGTTTATATTTCTATAATTCGGTGCATAAGACGGTTGGCCCACAGCCATCAAGTTACGTCTATCATTCAAATGAAGGGTATTCATTTTTCCAGATTGACAAACAGGCACCCTTATATTTGTAACAGGAATATGCTTAGAGCAGAAGTGGGAGCTTAGTCGAGCATTTCTTTTGTGCAAGGGACATGCAATGTCAAGATTCAAGATGTTAGGTGTATTCGAGTGGGAGCCTAGTTTTGCATTTCTCAGATGTGTAGGGCATGGTATAAGAGGTGTCGGTGGGGTGGCAAATTTGGCAATCCATTCTGCTGGTGATAGAGCTGGTTGAGGGGGTGGGGGGGTAGTTCCTGTAGGTAAAGTAGGCAATGTTTTGTACCAAGTGTTGGGATGGAGGTTGGATGGTGTTATGTTGTGGAATAGTGGTAGGATAGAGGCCATAGTGAGTGTCACATGTCTTAGAGATGCCATGCTGGAGTGGATAGCTATATAGGGCCTGCATAGTAATAGGCTAGTAACGAGGGGCTAATCTGAGTAGTGTACTCTGTAGGTAGCAATGGGCTAGTTTGATATCTAGAACCCAGTTGTGATAATAGGCTAGATCAAGATATGCGCATAGTCTGAGGTGATAGGCTAGTTCAGGTAGGCACACAATCTATAGTAATAGGCTAGTTCAGGTAAGCACACAATCTATAGTAATAGATTGCACTCACCAGAAACTCATGTGAACTGACCCCAAAGATTGAGTGTGACTACCCAAAGGAAAACTGACATTTCATATGAAGGTTCTAAATAAACACACTCTCTGTATTTATGGGGAACTGTGTCTGCTGCACTGGAACCCAAAGTATTGATGACGCACAGAGGAGCCGTACATTTCAACATATGCTGCTCCACTCCCTACAAATCATAGAACTGCATAACCAAATGTGCCAAGGCCCAAGTGTCTGACATTTTATTACCAGCAAGAGAACCCAGCCTGTGCTACCAAAATATTCATTGTTGAAAGTATAACATTAAATTAATAATCCTGGTATTTCCCAGAATGATGGCATGTTTTCAAATGTTATACAAAGAACAAAATGTACTTATGTATTCATTGTATTTAAACACATTCTCTCTTGTAACAGTGTATTCTCTACTTCAATGACTGCCTGATTTAAATATAGTACAGACCAGTTTACATAGTCATACAACAAAACAATGGTATTTTATTTTGGTTTTGCACATACTTCTTTGTTCAGCCTTCCATTGAACGGAGTAAAAGTGGAATTCATGTGAACTTAACTTCCCCTCAGAGCCATCAGCCCCCACCTTTGTCAGATGTTCTGAAACAAATCTTTGAACATGAATGATAAAAACAGACTAATAAATAGGCCTCGTACCGTGGGCGTAAAGATTACCATCTGGGCTGAACAGGTGCTCACGTTTATGGCCGGCTTCAATTGGAATTCCTTAACTAGTTGTCATCTCTTGACCCTGTACTTCTGCACATCCTGCCATCTTGTTGGAGATGTTTAAATAACAATGCCATTAAGACCTATTTAAATGTCCCATCCATCATTGTCAGAAACCACCTACAAAGGCTTGTTTAGCTGTGCAGAAACATTGAGGTCCCCAAGTGGAAGTACAAGAGATGTCAGTTATGTGGATTTTTCATGTCAATTTAAATAGGCATCTATATGTTTCCATTGACACCAAATGAATAATGGACTAATGCTCACAATTCTCAATTCTAACAGTTGCAAACATGGTGCTGGGTGCATTTCAAAGCATAAAGCCTCTTCTTTAATTCGGCACCAAATTCGTATTCTTCACAATTATGAAAAATTAATAAAATGTTTAATATTTTTAGAATTATGAATACATGTGCTATTATTTGTGTTGCATACCTAAATGTGCATCTGCATCTGTAAATGTGCATCAGATTTAAAAAATCAGGACTTCTTTGTGGTGGCAGGTTGCTACCATTAATTACGGACAAAATAACAAACAGCATTCAGCAGCGTTGGAGTAGAATAACCCTTTCCTTTTGCTCAAGTCAAAAATATAGCAATTGTGATAAGCCAATGAAGAATGGGGGTGTGTATTCTTTAAGACTATCTGATTATTCAACAAGCCAATAAAATGATTTGACCAATATGCACCATCATAATGACACAGGATTTAACATATTTTGATTATAAAACAGTCAGCAGACAGATAGAGGAAAAAGATTAATATGGAAGGACTGAAGAGGGACAGCAACTGGAGAGTTGGGATTCCACAAGGGCTGCATAAAATATGGTTCCTATTAATATGAGATAGCCCAGTCACATGGGACTGAAAATTGAAAGCATCATTTAAAGTGAGTATATAAATCCCCATTGTAAATCCAAATTGCTATTCAGTCTTTTAGTCTGGGTGGTCTCAGAGGACTAGGGGATGCTAGCTCCCAATAGAACACAGGCAATTGCGTGAAAATTAGATTTCATTTCAATACACCTATTGCATTTCTGTGATGACTAAGTAGTGTCAAACAGATATCAGTTCAGTGCAAGTGCGGTTTTGTTCTTTTAAATTACATCCAATTAAAATGAACCCGTGCGGTTTCACAGACATAGTTGGCAATTCAGATCATTAAACAATCATGAAGCTTCATAACCTGACAGAGAATTATTGATAATTTGCAGCTTTTGGAGGCTGTAGATATTTGAAAATATTTGGAAGTGGGCAGGCTTTGATTACCTGTCTTTGATTGATTACCCCGGCCAGCAGCACGTGCAGGAGCACTGCCATCAACACCGCTCTGCGAGAGATGAGCGATAGTATTTAAAAATACCTCCCTCCCACCCACTGGTAGACACACTACCAACTTGTGAATAGTGGATAACAGGACAGGCACCAATGAAAAACTTAACACTATTGGTTTAAGATCTGGCAACAATTAAAAGCCATTAGTGCACAAGAATGCTCAAAGAAATAAGTTATCACAGGCCTTCCTGTTTAATGACAGTGGTAGGTATCAACTAGCACTAACTCCGCTGTTGGCAACGTCAGAGAAAGTAAATTTAATATGCCTCATGGGATAAAATTAAATAACCAAAACCACAGGTGCAGGTTGCCTAACTCGAGGTGAAGTTTAATGAATGCTGAAGCCCAGTAGATGCCTCACTGGTTTTAATCAAAATAACCAAACCACATGGGCAAATTGACAAATTTGAAGCAAAGTTGGAAGGAAGCTGAAGACCAGTAAAATGCTGCAATGGAGTTAGGTAAATATCCAAACCAAAGGGGCGGGTTGCCAAACTTTAGGTAATGTTTGATGTAAGATGAAGTCCAGTATATGCCTCAGAGGAATTAATTAAATTACCAATCCAGAGGGGCGGGTGACCAAACTATGGGTAAAGTTGAGGAAGACTGAAGCCAAGGAAATGACGCAATGATCTTCAGTATAAAAACAAAAACACAGAGGCAGGTTGCCATACTTGAAGTAAGTATTGATGTAAGCAGAAGCCCAGTTACACACCAGAAAGGAAAAAAAGCATAAATATCAATAAGGCTAACAACTTACAAAGTGAAAAATCAAGTAAATAACCAAAGTGCTAGGACCAGTCGCTAAACTTGAATATAAGTTTCACGAAAGAACAAACGGGATGCCGATATATGCGCAAAACAAAGAGAAAAGGTGCACAACAGCGGGAGAAGACAAAATGCCTCCCTAGGGCGCATGAGAAGGGCAATCCCAAAAAACAGAATTCATTTGATGAAATACAAAGCTCAAGAATCCACTTCTGAAGATAAAAAATTAAGAATACCTCACAAGGGACTATATCCCAAGTGGATCATAGAACAAACAGAATGCCGACATATGCCTTAAAAGCAATGGAAGGGCACTTGGCAATGGGATAAAGACAGAATGCTTCCCTGAAAGGTCATGGGAAGGGCAATGCCCAAAAACCAGATTCTGTTGGATGCCAATCTGAGGATGAAAATTCATAATACCCTCAACATCACAAGTGGGCTGCAGAGCGATAAGAAGGTCTAAACATGCCTGAAAGCGTCAAAAGACAAACAACAGTGGACGAAAGGCATAGACCTTTCCAGTTTGCATGCTAAAAACAAAAGCGGATTATGTTGGATGCAAATGGAAGCTCAAGAACCCACCGCTAAATGTTTATGAATAGAAAGCAGCCTAGAGGATTCATTTCTATGTCTATGCAAATAGAACTGAATGTAAATCCCAGGCAGCCCCATTTTCTGGAAAAGGACAGGGGGAGTCATTTGTGAAGTGAAAGGGGAGGGGTATTTACATTTATCTATATATATATTAAACACTTAGGCATGCTTCTGCACTCAGCTGATGCAATCTATTAGTGTAAGGTTGCCCTCTGCTGTCCAAATGGCAAAGTGCACCTCTGTGTGCCCCTCCAATTCAACAACAGCTATAATTTTAACAAACAGAATGAGTCCGTTTTCACGTGGTCACCTTCACCTTCCACTATCGCAAACATTCAGAATAATTTCAAGTTACTTCTTTTCACCCCCACTTCTCTTCACACAGGGCACAGCACTTCAAGTATCAATGAACAGTTAATTACTGGCTCAAGTTTCAGTCTCTAAAGAGCAAAACGCTGTAGGTTGAATGCCTCCTCATGAGCTAAAACTGAAAGTAGGTGCTATAATTATACTCGTATGCAATCGTATGCCATTACAGGGACTCTGCTATGGAACAAGGTTGACAATTACCATTCTTATATCACGCATGCCTCTCATTCCACCTAATACAAATATGCCTTTCAAATTCAAAGAAGACAATTGCCTATAGCTTTAGCTTTCACAATGGCCATTAATAAGTCACAGGGACCTACTCCCCCTTCCTGAAAGCGATCAGTGGTGATCATTAATAAGTCACAGGGACCTACTCCCCCTTCCTGGAAGCGATCAGTGGTATTTCCAATATTTAAGAACGGGGGCAGAAGTAACCCTATGAATTACTGACTGATATTGACCGTTAATATATTCTAGAACAGCGTATGTTACACCAGGAACGGCTAGTTCAATATAATTTGAGAACCATTCACCTATATTACTGTGGGTGAACTGAAGTTGATTGCATTCTAAAGTGGTGACACTGTTTTCCTTACTTGAGACAAATGCAGGAGTTTGGTGTCATTTACTATGAGATTACTTTAAATTGTAGGCACATACCAGCAGACCGCAGCACCATAATCAGATAGAAATGATGGTGCCATGCAACAGTTTATTTTAAACCAAAAGTGTGGGCCAAATTATAATTGCCATATGTATTTTTAACGGGTTATCTTGAAATCCTACTGCTACCCTTTTAACAACATTACATAAGTGCCTTTGTCATTGATCAGTGTAATTATTGTGTGCAGTGAAATTTGCAGAAAGTAAGAATTCTGTCTGTGTTCTTTTTAGCTCACTTTTGTGATTTATATATGCTCAGAGAAGTTGATTGTGTTATGCCATGGATAAAGAGGTGTTTTTTTATATTTACGTGCCAATTTCTATTACTTTTAATTTAAATAAATACCAATATATTTGCCTTACACCGGCCTGGTTCTTGGCTCATTGTTAGCTCAGAGGAGCGGGATCAAAGGGCCATAATATGTGTCTGAGATAGGGCTAAAGAAAAGAATCTGTTAAACAGTTTGTTGTGTCACCACTTGAGTGGGGAGGGAAGGAACTCCCCGTGTTGAGGGTGGCTTCTCAATAAACTGTTTCAAATTGGGGTCTCAGGCCGGGATTTAGCATCCTATTCCTGACCCATGACAAGTGCATTGTGACAGTCTATTCATTTTGATGCAATTGTATTAAGGTGGAGCGAAAGTCATTTTTGTTTTGTTAAAGTGCTGCTAGGACTTGACTCCTGAGTTCCAGGCAGGTGTATAGGTAAATAATTAAGAGTGTGTAAGAATGTATTTGAGTGAGAAAATCCAGCAGGAACCGGTTGATTTTGCCCCTGAATAAAGAAAGTTTTATTAAACTTTTAACTGCCATGGGTTAACCCCGCCCCTGCCAAGGCCTTTTTTGGTGATTTCGGTCTGTCACCATTCAGTGCCTTCTAACGTCTTCTCTTTCATTAACCCCTTAAGTGCCATCTCGTCCTTGGCAACAGGGAGGAAATCCCAAGGACGGGATACCTCACCCTTGGCACTTAAGGGTTTAAAGTGCAAAAAGCCAATTGTGAAAATAACTACTGTACAAATTGGGGAAGCCAAGGAGCATCTCCAAACTAAATTATTTCTCAAAGGAGATTGTGTTATATGACCAAAACTGCTCATGATGAACAGATACAAATGGCTCAGCTAGCTGCTCAGTTATATTTTCATTGCTGTTAGTAGAAGAGTGTTGACAAAATAATGAGGCTAGTAGGATGAATCCGGCTGGAGACCTGTCACCGGCCAAGGATCTTCTTCAACAGCTCAAAGCTGAGTTAAAAACACTGCAGCAAGAGAGTGCATAGCGTGAAACTCAGCTTTTTGCACTGAAAAATTCACAAAAAGAGTATAGAATATCGGAGTGCAGTACAACACAAGCTAAATGACCAGTCTCCACTTAATAGATTCTTTTTGGAGGACATTATCGCATTCCAATCAATCAGAAATAAAACTATTGAAAACTGAAAATAGTCAATTAATCAATTAATTATCAAAGGGGTTCATTCCCAAAATGACTTTCATCAGATACATCAGCAGGTAAGTACTCTGAAAAAACAGAGGACGCAGCTGGCTCAGAAAAAGACCTCTTAAATCAGTATAACAGCATCCCAATACAGAGGATAAATCAGTTGGAAATGGAGGTAGAAAAAGAACAGTCAGGTTCTCAAGAACTGACTAGAATTTGAGAAGAAAGGAATGAGCTTGTAGAGGGAGTGAGGTAAATAGAAGCTGAACTATTAGAGAAAGCAAAATGTAGGGATGAACAAGAGAAAGAGATTAGTGTCCTGACAGGAAAAGCGTCTTGAATATGTACGCAGCATACAAGGATCACAGAGGGAAAATGAATCACTTCAGTAGGAGGTGCAGCAAACAAAGGATCGGTTGGTAGCTCAGAGCAGGGTCCATGAGATTAATCAGGCCTTAGTGTCAGAATTAAAAAGCCAGCTCTCTGACTACCAACAGCAAATGAATAAAGAGAGACACAGGTCTGAGTGCCTCACCAAGGCAATTTTAAATTATAAACAGGACCTGAGGCATCCTGACCAATCAGGGTATGGTACAAGGCCCACTTATCAAGGTGAAGGGCCCTTCCCTACAGGGGCCTTGTGTCAGTCATGTATAACCTCTCGTGCACAAATCGGGACCGACCGCATGCATGCCACCTATCAAGAGCAGGGTAGCATGAGGCAGCTGGACTTACCCAGGTTTAGCTCAGCTGATCAAGAAGGCCAGTCCCTAACTGAAATTGGTGAATATTCATCTCTACCACACAGAAGGGAAAGTGGCCGGACAAGTGTGTTATGGGAAGTGAGGAATAATATGGTAAGTACTTCAGACCATGAAAACTCTTATGAGGAGAGAATCAGGGAGTTAGATTGGCTGAAGATGCGACTACAAAGAGACCACCTTGCCCGCTTCGCTGAAGGAGAAATGCCAGACCGTCAAGCAAGGATGGGCATTCTAAAAACCTTTGTATATTAAGGGTAAGGGGAATTCCCCAGACTCCCTGGTAGGAGGGATGAGGAAACTGGGTTCTAGCCTGCACTTGAAAGGAACTCCAGGGAGAGTGATCCTGAGAGTTCACTTTGGTCCAGGCAAGAGGAATCCAGACCCCATGGTTCTGGGTGATATTCTCTGTCTCATAGAGGTAGGGGCACCTATAAGACAGGGAAGGGAGTATCGGTAGCAGTTCTGATTCAGAAGGTGAATGGTCTCGGTACATAGAAAGAAAAAGACAGTGAAGCAGAGCAAGGGATTTGTGAAAGACCCAATAAGACAAATCCGGGCCATAAAAAGCTTCCTGACCCTATAGCACAAGAATACCAACAGTATTCGGTATGGGAGTACCTGGAACTTTATGAGCAGGTGATGGCCTCATTCCAGATCAGGAATGGTGTGACTTGTATAGCATTTGCTAAAGAGACATTCTCACCTGAGTACTCCAGTTTCTTTGCATAACTGTAGGAGGATCATCATAAATGGTCCACTTATAGGGCAGCCACATTGATAAATGTTTCCACCCATAGGAACCCACAAGAGGCCCGTAAGGCTGCATATAACTTGCAGCGTGTGGAAGATCAGGCATCTAGGGAGTTTGTGCAGGAGTTAAAGCGAGCATTTGCTCAGTCCTCCCGGTGGGTGAACACCAATAGTAGGGAGTTCATAACTACATATTTCCATGCTCTCCCCAAATAGGTAATGACTCAGTTGGTATGTGACTTTCACGAGCATAGGACCCTGGATTGGGTGATTAAACAGGGCACCAGGGTTTATGAGGTCCAAAAGCCTGCTCAGAGTAAAAATACTGTCAAAACCCCCAAACCATCTAACACCCCTGCTGCTGCAAAGGTGGCAGAGGTAAAACTACCCCTCTACTGGATCTAGAGACGCGGGGGCCTAAAAATAACCCTCCTGCTAAGAAGCAAAATAGAAAACCAAACGGACCCCCCCAGCCTGGCCCCATTGAATGGTAGTCAGGCGGCGGGGGCCCAGAACAATGGTCCCTCTGACCATGCCACCTACATAAGCCCTACGTATGAGGGTACTAAACCATCCTGGGGTATGTATACACTACCCCAGCCCAAGGGGGGAAACAAATCAGGTAAGTACTGCCCCAGGAATCTTCCCCCCAAACTTCCCTCAGGAGAGAAGTATCACTCCACCTCCCAATCTGAACCTTTTCCCCAGATATCCCCCAAACCAGAACTTCCAAAACAATCCTCCCCTCTCTCCCTGGTTCCAGGACAATAGATCCCTGAACTGGGGAGAAGGGAATGCAGGATGGAAAATTATGGGGTGTAATTCCCAGTACCTGAGCTATCCCGGGAGAAGGGATAGTTACCCCATTCAGGAGCAGCAGAGGTATGACTTGAGACATACCTACCACCCAGACAAGGTCTCGCAACTGGAGTGACAGGTCCAGCAACTGACCAATGATTTGGGGCACAGGCTTAGGGCTCAGTCCAACTCTCAACCTAACCCTGCTTCCCAGAATTCCCCAACACCCAGGTATGATGCCCCAGGGGGGAAATGATGGGAGGAAACCTCTGACAAACCACAGGTTCCGGAGGATGGGACCCGAGTGGAGGGGAGAAGTCAAGGCTTTGAGGAAGCCTCCTTTCTCATCCAAACAGAACCCCTAAAAACCTCTCAGCCTGAAAGAGTCTCTTCTGCCCCACAACAGTTAGAACCCAAAGAGCAAACGGTAAGTAGAAGAGGTCAAAGAGGAACCCACTTTGTGGAGGAACTCCCGATTATCCCCTTTGAAAGATAAGAATCCCTGGAATATTCATGTAAGCAGACCTTCTCTTTCAAAAACGGGGGAGACCTCCCAAAGAAAAGTGAGTCCCTAAAGACCATGTTTGGGACAGGTTAAGTATGGAGACCAACCCAAAACCAGACACTATTCAACCCCAAACATGTGATCCACATAGAAGTGAAACGGAGGGGGTGTCCTTTCTCCAAACCGGTTCTGAAAACTGTTGACAAGTAACAGGCGACAGCCAAGGAGCGGGAAAAAGGAGGATTCCCCAACAACTTCCCATATCGAGTTGCAAAGTTCTTTTTACAGATTCCCGAACTCCAACAGAGAAAATTAATCAATATTAAGAAAATGACCACCGGACTTACAAACAACACTTTCTTTTCACCTTGGAGGAAAAGGAAGGCCAATTGTATGCACCTGTTAAGGTGCAGTGTCAGTGTGAATTAACAGCTCTGGTGGATACTGGATCCCAAGGCACTCTACTGTCAAAAAGGGCTTTAGACCAACTAAACTCAGGACAAGGGAGGGCCACCCAATTCCACTCACCCCACTTCCGGACAGCTCCAGAATTTCGACGGGAATTATATTTCTGTCGGAGGGACTGCAGATCTGCGCATAAAAATTGGATGGCATCGGCTGAAACATCCGGTGATTGTTGTGAATCCAGAGGGAACAGCTTGTTTACTGGGGAATGATCTCATGAGGGGGTTATAACCTCTGATTGACTGTGTAAGCAGGGTCCTCTGGACTCAGACTGACTGCCCTATCAAATTAAAAATGAGTACCAATTATGAAAGCCTGAATGGTACCTGTCACGTAATTGATCAATGTTCTGAGAATGTAGAGTTCCATTTAAAAAATAATCAAGTCCCAGACATCACAGTCATCTCTGTAGGAGAACAAACTGGTGATGGGAACCCTTCTCCATTCTTCAAAATCAACCTTCCTCCCTGTTGTAAGTGGCAATCCACACTGGAAGGGAACAACCTCAAATGTTACACCAGTCCAAAATCAGAAGAAATCTTGAGTCCCGTGAAACCAGACAAGGAAGAGTCCGCTCAAAGTCTGACGGACATTCAGAAAAAGGGTGAGCAATAGTTTTTCCCCATTCAGTTAAGTGGGGGGAACCAGTGCTCGCCAGAGTATGCCTGAATAATGGAAGGAGCTTATTCAGCAAAGAATTATTCAGGAAACTCCCAAAAGATCAGACCATTCCCAAATTTAAATTGAATGACAAATGGGAAGTAGGTCTGCAAACCCCAAATTCCAAACATCTCCTGCCTAGCAGATGTATGCTAAAACTGTCCATTGGCAACAAAAGCATAGACCATAATTGTTGGGTCGTGGGAGATGTCCCTTCTGCTTTTTATCTGGGAAGTGACATTCTCAACCAATTTGCAATCAACTTGGATCTAATTAATAATAAAGCCTGGTCCCCACTGGGGAGTAACCTCATGGGCTTTGACAACATTGAAAAAGCATTCCGGTCTACTCAATTGCTGCTTTATGCAGTTGAAGTTCAAGTGCGAGAAGAGGTTACCATCTCAGGACAGGTGAGTCAATTTTCTCTTCCCCTCAAAATTAAGCAAGGACAGAACCTCAAACATCAGGACACATATATAAATATAAATTCCCATCTCCAACACCAAGGTTTATATTTAAATCCGACACCTCTAGTAGACCTACAACATGACAACATTCGAATATTGGTGGATAACAGCGACCCTCGAAGTATCTCTTTGGGCTCAGACACCGTTAATGGAATGGCGGTTGATGCCCAACATTATTCTATTGATTTAGGTAATGAAATCAAGGGACAAATCCAAAACGACTGTTTCGATATCGGCAACGGTATTCCCACAGAAAAGATTTTTACTATGCATGGGGGAATTTCCTGGTGTACTCTTCCTGCCCCTACGGTGTGGAAGAGGTGACCTGTGACATTAGGAGGGAGGAGGTAGTGTTCAGAGTCAAGGACCACTACCTCAAATCCCCTGTCCAGGTCAACACCATCAAAGAGATCTATCCACCCAACTGGAGGATTCTGCTGAAATTGCCAAGCCTGATGTCTTTCTAGGTTTCAAGCAATTGGTCAATGAAAGGATCTATCTGGCTGATGCCTGTGAGACCATGGAGCAAAGACAAAAGCTAAAAGAGGTCTTCCTGGAATTCCAAGATATCTTTTCAGTGGACTCATATGACTGTGGATGCACATCCATTCATTCAACCACCATTGCCACGCACCCCGAGATGGCTCCCGTATTTGTAAAACAATACTGGTTAACTCTCACATCCATGGAGTCACCCACAGAGATTATTAAGAATTTAGAAGCCTGTGGGATAATTGGTTTGATACACAGTACCTTCAACAACCTGGTACTGGGGATGCTTACACCAAACAGACAATGGAAAATATGTGCAGACCTGAGGGAGTTGAACAAATGGGTCCACATGTCAAGATGGCCCCTTCTCTACATCGATCAGCGACTGGCCCAGATCCATGGGTCAAAGGTGTACACTGCCATTGACCTGACCATCGGTTACTGGACAGTACCCGGGAATAGGGAAGACCAGTACAAGCTTGCCTTTACCTCCAGGGGGCAACAGTACATGTGGACCCGAACCCCCTTTGTATACATAAACTCTGACAATGAGTTCAACAACTTCCTACATAAGGTTATGCCCGATTTGGGCAGAAAGGGAAACCTGGCCTATGTGGATGATGTTTTGATCAAGTGCTCAACTGTGGAGGAACATATAGCAGAAATCTGCTAAGTTCTAACCCAGTTGCAGAAAGCCGGAGCAGAACTGTCCTTTCAGAAGGCACAGTGGTGTAAGACCCGAGTGAACTTCTTAGGACACAAGACCACACCTGAGGGTCTTAATCCCCAGGTGAAGAAGGTGGAAGACTTATTGAAAGTAAAAGACCCTAGCACTCTGCGAGAATTAAGAAGCCTTCTTGGACTTACTAATTATAGTAATGGGGGTGTCCTGAGGACGCTGTCTGTATTGTTCGTTGTCAAGTTGAATATGTTCTAAGAACACTCTCGGTGGCCTGAATTGTTCGCAAATACACAAAATGGGGGTGTTCTGAAGACATTGTCGAACACTCGCTGTGTCCTGAAATGTTCGCAAATATGAATGGGGGTTGTGGCTGACAAGTTGAATGTGTTCTAAGAACACTCGCGGTGTCCTGAAATGTTCGCAAATAAACAAAATGGGGGTGTCCTGAGGACGCTGTCCGTATTGTTCTCTGTCAAGTTGAATGTGTTCTAAGAACTCTCGCGTTGTTCTGAAATGTTCGTAGGGGGTGTCCTGAAGATGCTGTTCGTATTGTTCTCTGTCAAGTTGAATGTGTTCTTAGAACACTCATGGTGTCCTGAAATGTTCGCAAATAAACGAAATGGGGGTGTTCTGAGGACACTGTCCGTATTGTTCGTTGTCAAGTTGAAAGTGTTCTAAGAACTATCGCGTTGTTCTGAAATGTTTGTAGGGGGTGTCCTGAAAACGCTGTCCGTATTGTTCGCTGGCAAGTTGAAAGTGTTCTAAGAACACTCATAATGTCAGTGGACATTAAAAGTTTCCATAGACCATAGTTGAAATGTTTCACTCTATGGATGTGATATGCTGCGGTGGTTGTTGCCAGGGCATAGAGTCTTGGGTGCATGGCCAATTGGCCATGCACCCAAGACTCTATGCCCTGGCAACAACCACTGCACCATATCACATTCATATTTGCTTATAACTTTGGGTGAAAAACAAATGTATAAGGAACAAAGGTATTAGATATTATGGATGTGATATGCTGCTATGGTTCTCCTTATTATTGTATACTTACTGTTTGGTCTAGTAACTGGAGTACATGTATTTCTTGTTAATTTCTGTGATAAAAGAAAATATCATGTTAGTATTAGTATTTTGTAATGACTTATTACATTGTATAATCAATATACTTTTTTGGACCCTCATATTTAGTAGATTACAAATCAACTGTGCAATTTGCTCAGTTTCTGTATTTGTTGCTAAAATCATTGGGTCTGTGGGAGAAAAAAAATCCATGTTGGATTAAAAAAAACCTTTTTCTGTTATGCTACAGTTTGTTTGTTTGTTTTCAGTGTTCACTTGTTGTTTCTGGCTAATGCTTTATACTTTGGCTCTTTGGCTTGTTATATTTTTTTGGAGCCGTAACATATTATTTATTTGTTTTGATATTATGAAATTTTGGAGCAGTGAGATACCAATTGGCGTATTCTATGTTTTTGATATATTTTAGTGGTATTGATTTATCTATTTGGATATTGTTATATTTTGGGACAGTTAGATACCAATTGGCGTATTCTAACTGTGTATTTTTTGGTCTAATTTAGTGGTATTCATTTATCTGATTAGTTGTTGTAGAATCTTTGAGCAGTTAGATAGCTTTTGGAGTTTTCTAACAGTTTATATTTTTTTAACATAAGTTTACTTAGGGTTTAAATACAGTTTAGTTATCAAATTTTGGTTTTAAGAACATCAAATAAACGTTTGTAAGATTTCCTGGTAATCTCTGCTTTAGAGTAATGGTACTATCATTACATTCAAACCATACACATTTCTTTTTTATATATGCAGTGTAGTGCCCTGAATTGGTTGTGGCTCCTGCGTGGTAGATTATACCTATTGTTGTGAAGGTTTTCTTACCAAGTGATATTTGACCATGTGTGAATCCAGTCAGCTTGCAGTTGTTTTTGGTACCATCTGCATTGTAACGTAGAAGCATTAGTATTATGTATTTACTATGTGTTTGTATTACTAACGTGGAGCGATTATCTGACATGCAGGTAGAGCATAATCTACCATGGTTTGCATTTTGTACAAGTCGCTGAAATGGAATGAATTCACAATTTGGTATTGATATATATATGAAGCGTTCATTGGGGATTTCCTCTTGTGTCACATTGTTGCAGAGAGTGCATGTATGTTTCCACATTTATGAAATCTGAAAGATTTCAATTATAGGTATGTTTTTGTTTTCCAGTACTTGTAGTAAGTACATTAGAAATTCTTGTGGATCTTCCTGTGAATTTATAGTGAATTTCACCATTCCAGCACAGTAGTCCAATTGTTGTCTTATTCCATAAACACTATACGTGCTGTCAGGATTGTTTGCTGCATTTCTGTGAATGGGTCTGTACTGTGTAAGTAAATGTTGTCAACAATTGGTGGTAATTGAAATAGAATATTCATTGCTACATTTGCGTAGCAACTTACACCAACTATATTTGAGAATTTAAATGGTCCAGGTAGTTCTGTATCTAACTGCTTTTTTTTGGAGTGTGTCTTCCTTCTTTAAAGAAGTACCTGGTTTACTTTCCCTAATTGATTCTTTTTTGCTTGTGGTACTTGATGAAGTATTTGCTTCTTTTACTCTCTTTGGAGGATTTGCAGTGACATCCTGTTGCATTTCTGTTTGATGTATTTTTCTTTTATAACGTTTTACTTTTTGTGGAACAGAATATGTGTTTAGGTGGGGGGTGTATAGTGAGCAAAGGATATTGTATTCTAAAATGCAAGGAATATCAGCGTTTATTTTACTTGCATCAAAGTTGATTAGAAATAGACCGTCAAGTGTACGTAAGCGTGATAGTGCTACATAGCTCATGCCTTCTTTAAAGACTGTGTTACCAATATCTATCATTGCTTTTTTCTACGGTAAGACCTTGTGATTTATGAATCGTGACTGCGTATGCAACAGTTAGAGAAAATTGTTCTCTGCGTACATACATATCTTTGAAGAGAAGGAATCTAGCTGTTGAGCATCCTATCCTTTTTGCTTCTGAAAGTTTGTCAAAGAGTATATTGACAAACTGAATTTTGTTGTCTCATGGGTATGTTTGAAAGCCAACAACTGTACCCAGTGCTCCATTAACTAGTCCTTGGTCCACGTCAAGGTTACGTTTAAGCATTACTCTGCAATTTAAGGATAATTTTAATATCTTTCTAAGCCTGCTGTGTTTGAGATTGATTTTTCTAAACTATTTAGTCTTGTTGTGGCTTGGTCACACATGGGTAGTGTCATACCATGTACATCTAGTTTGTCTGTGGCGCTAATTTCCATGATTGGTTGCATTTCTTTACTTAGCATGATTTCATTGAATTTGAAACAGCTTGCAAGAGCTGGCATTAAGGCCATACAATTGACATTTTTCATGGGCTAATTGTTCCATAACATCTGTAGCACATGCATTATCGCCATAAAGTGCATTCATGTGCCGGGTTTTCAATATTGCTTCTGCTTCTTTAGGAAGTATACCAACTATGATACTTTTTAAAATGTTGGCATACGTGAGATCTGTAGATTGCCGCATGTTTTCTGTTAATTCTCTGAATTAGGTTGACATTTCGAATGCTGCCAACAGTTTTACGGCAGAGTTTGTATCCTAATGTTTTAAAAATAGGCTCACCTTTTACTGGTGTTAATTGAAGCAGATCTCCAAAAACAATAATGTTTTTTCCTGCAAAGAGCTCTTCATATTCTGTTTTGAGTACTTCTTGTAACCTGAGGTGAATCAAAGCTAACATCAGGTTGGAGACCATGCTCACTTCATCTATTAGTAGCATTTTCATTTGTTTCAATACTCTGCGTAATTCCATTGCAGCTTCTGCGGAAAGTTTGTAATAATCTAATTTGTTCTGATGTTCGACTGGTAATAGTAGTAATCGGTGTAATGAAACACCACCTATGTTGTAGGCAGCTAAACCTGTGGGGGCAGTGACAACAGCTGATAGTTTGTTGTTTGTCAATTGTTTAAGGAACTTACTAATGATTTTGATTAGGAATGTTTTGCCAGAACCAGCTTCACCACTGACGTACAGTAGTATAGGTTTATAATTTTGGCAGGAACATTCTTTATTTTCATTATTTTACACCATGTGCAATTTGTTTTGTTACTTCTTGAAAAATGCTACTTTGCTCATTGTTTAGTTTTGATTGTAGTATAGTTAAGTATTCCTTATCTTCATACTGACACATGGTCTTTTCTACTTCTATCATATCTAATTCTGCCTCATTTATTATTAGTGGTTCTCCCAGTGGTTCTTGGATTCCTGTGACAGAATGTTGACTACTGTCAGGAGTGTCCTTATCTAGTTGGGCTTGGAGTTCTTCTTCGTGTTGCTGTTCATTGTGCAACATTGTTTTGTACTGTGTAAAGTTTACATCAGTTATAGTGCTTTCATTTGCTTTCAAAGCATCCTCATATGAGTCATAGTTATCTAGTAATTGTTCTTCTGTTCTCCATGGTTTGAAGAGTTGTAGCAGGGACATGTAATATACTTCTTTATGTTGAGGAGTCTTTAATGACAATTTGATATGATTAATTACATTTGGTTTAGTGAGTTTAACTAAGCTGCCTTCACAGTTTGTCACTCTATATTTACCTTTTTTTTTCATCAGGTTTCATATTATTTTTGTATGTGTAGTTTTGGGCTATGTGGTATAGACACATGTTTTCCAAAGTATTACTTCTGTTTGGGTAGTATGTGTCGAATAAATTGTTTTTTAAAATGTCTTGGCTGTTGGGATCATGTTTGGCTATTGTTTCTATATCTTCATATGATTTTAGAACTCTTTTTCTAGATTTAGCTGGACCAAGACTTAGCCATACTATATTTTCAGATTTACCATACAATGCAGTACCAGTTAAACGATCAGCTGCTTCATATGATCCACATTCTCTATGGGTGAGCATTTTTATGCCCAAGCTGTATAATTTCTGAGATACTGTTTTATCTGATGACAGGTCATTCCAGAGGTCTTGGAGCTCTGTCTTTTCTGCTTTAGTTAAGTATGATGTGACATATCGTGCAACTGCAGTAGAATTGTCTGAAATGTACTGCACATCTATGTTTGCATTCCATAAGTGGGCAATGATTGCATTATAATCATTGATATATTTTTCTTCTTCTTTTCTTTTTATGTAATATGTATTTTTAGGTGACTTACCTTTAACACTATGTCTAACTGAAGACATGAGGTTGTTCACTTGACCTGTATTTGTAACTGGTCTAGGGAAACCAAATCGGCATTTGGTGTAGTATTTCCCTTTGTTTTTGTATTTGCAACGACAATATTTTCCACATTTGTGTCTTTTAAATTGTAAAATTTGTGCATGAAGATCACTATTTGTGGCTTCTGATGGAATTTCACAAGTGACATATTTTTCAATAAACTGTAAAACAGTGGCATCACTGTCTTGACCAAATTTAGGAGCATCTGTAATCCATAAAAGCATGTGGATATGTGGTGCTCCTCTGGCTTGGTATCCTTTTCTCCAAAAGAAGCGTTGCACTTCTCCAAGGGGAGGAACAGTTTTATTACAAATAAAATGTAGCATAGCAATGAAGCAATGGTGAAAATTTCTTGAAACATTAACAGGATCCAAAGAACAAAGTTCTCCAGGTGTTAGTATGCCTATGTTTGTTTTGTTTTTATTTGATATGCGTAGGAAATCATGTAAATATTCCCATGCATATTCTGCACAACTTAATGTAACAAACCAAGTGGGTGGGTCAAGGTTTCTGATCATACAACGTACATCTCCATGACGTCAAAACCAGTATTCTTTAGTACCATGCATATTTGCTAATAGATTTGTAATATTTGATTGTAAAACCTCATCCTTTTTTTGCACTTTTTCTAATAATTGTGTAGCTGTCTTATTTTGAAAGTGTGATCCTGATTTTAATATGTGTGCAACTCCGTAACATAAAGTTGCTAGTTCACTTTCAAAGAGTAGGTGGAATATGTATTCCACATTTTGTCTAAATCTGGGATCTTCAGAATACATCTGTATTCTGAAGCTGATATTTGAATAGGTCTATCATCATACCTTCCTCCTTTTCCAGTAGGAAAGAGTAGAGAAAAAGCATGTGCTTCTATACTTTTTTTCCATATGCTGATTGGCGATCCTTTTGTTTGACGCATTTGGTAAGTTTCCAGTACATCTTCTATGGTGTCATTACAGTGCAAAGGATGAATTGTATAATGGTCCAAAGTATTTCATATTGTAGCAGGATCTAGTAGCTCAAATTGACCAACTTCTTGTGTTTCTTGAATTATTTCAGTTGTATCTTTCAAGTTTTCTTCAATATTAATTTCTTTGTAATGTTCATTATTCTCTTTAAGATATTGGAAGGCTTGTCTAACTTTACATAAATCTACCAGCTGTTGCCATATTTTTTTGTCTTTTGTAGGTACTCCATTTACTTAGATAATTAAAGATTGCTGCATTGGACGTTGCACTCCTAGAGTATGCACATTTTCTTTTAGATCTAATGGTAAATAAACTACTTTTCCACGAATGCCTTTTACCAATTCAGAGGAAGGTAATTTTGCTGTTTTTGGTTGAAGGTGTATTATTGCTTGAAATGGGTGTACTGTTTGAATTATGATGCTCTCATATACATTAAGTTGGTGTAGGGGTTTTGGTACTGGGTATGATTCCAAATTATTTATGATAGCACGTGAAGGAGTTTGGTTGTTGTCACGTTTTGTAGTGCAGTAACTGCAAAGTATTAAGGGCTCAGTTATTTCGTATTTGTTTTCTGCTACAAGGTAGAGAGCTAATTCAAACCATTTAGAATCTTCATTGTCTTCTATTTTGTATGATAGATCTACAGTTTTTGTGTTACTTTTATAAAAAGGTCTACGGCAACATACACATACATGGTTTGGTACTTCAGCTGATGTACTTTAAAATTTTAGTATTTCTTTGTTGTATGTGTTTAGCAAAAGGTTGCCATGTGTAGAATTGTTGCTTAATTGGTTTAAAGCTATTTCATTCTGTAAATGGCTTTCACTTCCAAAATATTTTTTCTGGATATAGTGAATTTCCTCAAGTAGGTCTTTTGCTGTACCATTGTCATGTCACGCGGGAGACTGGGGTCTGCCGCTCCCATTTCCTCCTGGCGAGTCTACCCGCGCGTTCGCGTCTGGGGACTCGCCGGGAGGGGAGCAACGGATTACAGGGCCGGCGGCCTTCGGCGCATGCGCGGAGGTCCTCTCTCTCGGTTCCGCGCATGCGCCGTGGGGGCTTGCCTTCCAAGCCTCGTTCTGGGTTCGCCGGCGCCCGGAAACGGAACGGTTTGCGTTCCAGGCCTCTCGGGCGCCGGCGGCCCATAAAAGAGGCCGCGAGTCAAAGCGGGCCGCGTCTCAACGCGGTTCGCTTCGCTTTCCTCGTTGTTCCTGCCCAGCCTTACCTGTGGCCTGTCCTGGGCCTACCTGCCTCCAGCCTTACCTGTGGCCTGTCCTGGGCCTACCTGCCTCCAGCCTTACCTGTGGCCTGTCCTGGGCCTACCTGCCTCCAGCCTTACCTGTGGCCTGTCCTGGGCTTACCTGCTTGCCTCCAGCCTTACCTGTGGCCTGTCCTGGGCCTGCCTGCCTCCAGCCTTACCTGTGGCCTGTCCTGGGCCTGCCTGCCTCCAGCCTTACCTGTGACCTGTCCTGGGCCTGCCTGCCTCCAGCCTTACCTGTGGCCTGTCCTGGGCCTGCCTGCCTCCAGTCCTTACCTGTGGCCTGCCCTGGGCCAGCCTGACTCCAGTTTTTATCCGGGTCCTGTCCTGGGCCTGCCTGCCTTCAATCCTCACCTGGGTTCGGCCCTGGGCCAGCCAGCCTCCAGCTACTACCTAGGTTTTGCCCTGGGTCAGTCTTCCCTCAGCCCATTCCGGAGTTCTGTCCTGAGTCATCATTGTGTAGAGGGGACTTATCCCACACTAGCCTGCATTCCCCCTGTTCCATCTTGGGCACGTTCCTACAGTTCTCTAATTGGCCAGACAACTAGTTCCAACTGTCCTCACTCTTTCCTGTCTTGCCTGACTCCGAATCTCATCCTGTGTACCATTGGAACTATCTGCACCAGCCAAGCTCCTTTGCCTACTACGAATACCTTTCTGCTACACTGGTCTATCTATCAACTGTCGCTGCACTGAGGTTCTTGGAAGATTCATGGTCTGGACAACAAGCTCTACCTGGACTATGGTTCCCTCCATCTGAGCCTACATCCTCTTGTCACGCTTACCTGGGAGAGTGCCTTTGTGACATTGGGGGTTGGTCCATCCTTCACCCAGTTCCTCATTTGGGTGGTGGAGAGGCTGATTCCTCGTGCCGCTATCTCATCAGTTCCTGGACTCCAGACTGGCGACCTCTGCGAGACCAACCACCAAGACTACAGGTACGCGGTCCTCTCGGGCCAATCAGCTTGACAACCATGTAGAATGATGTTATTTAACTTTGCTAGTGCTAAAGCAGGACTTTTAGCATAGTACAGTTTATAGACTAGATTTCTTATAGTTGAATGATGTGTTGATATCCTTTTGATATCATGGAAAGTGGTTTTAAAAGTAGGTCCTGTAATGCAGGCCAATGAATGTCCTTGTAGTCCTGTGTACTTGCGCACTGGACAGGTATCCATATTTTGCAGTAATTTAATTTTGATTTTGTCTTTGCTTTTTACATATTTATTGAGGAATTGGCGTAAAGATTTGAAACATTGTTTGGGAATGTTACACATTGACGTGCATGGCCATTTCTACACTAGACGTTCTGATTCAGTTGAATGGAGGGGTAATTCTAAGTTTTCAGGGCATATTTTTGTAAGGAGTACTTCTTGTTCCATTATGGTATTATTCACTTTTTCATAACCTCAACCACTGCTATGTATGGCAATTGTATTTGTTTGCTTTTGTTTGTATGCTTCTTCATTAAAATATGGTTCTGTGCTCGTAGTGTGATTCCATTCACCTCCGCAGATACTTAAGAAGTTCTTTCTGTTGACATTTCGCTTATTGAGAAGTCTTTTTTGTAATTTAGTTATTAGTTTTGTTAGTGGTTTCATTTTGTTTAACAGTAAAATAAATAACTTTCTTTTGAGAAGAATTGCACTGTCCATCAACGCTTCTAAGATTAATTTCCGACGATAGGTTTTAAGCATTGAACCTGATTTCTCTCCTGTTTTTATAAGATTTTGAAGGACTTTGTGACGGTACATTTTGGCTAGAATACTTCTCTTGGTATGCTTACTTTGCACTATATTAAAATTTGAAGAAGTAGTTGATAGCTGATTTTCTGTTAATTGTTTTTTGGCTTGTTTTACATTTTGATAGAGTTTGTTTTTAACTTTTTTTACAAATTCTGCTAGAGATGGATGCTTATGTTGGACACTTTTATTTTCATTTGCTCTACTTTTGCGTTGCTTTCTACAGACTTGACTTTTGGTAGGCATTCTTTAGGGTCTGTTGAAAAAAATTAAGAAGATATGTGTTGGGGTGTTCTGGAATGTATGTGTGCTGTGTGCATGAGTGTTTGAGTAAGATGATAAAGATGTATGTAATGGTGTGTGATTGTGCATTGGGAACTACAACTAGTAAGGATAGGTATTCTTGAATTTATGTGTTACTAAACTGGGGTTCAGATGACAAAAAAAGTAAGCTAGTGTTGTGGAAAAGTACAAATAGTAAATCTAATGTATACAATTAAAACAGTTGTTTGTTCTATAATATGAAAATTGTAGCAGTTCAGTTGGGTAATTTGTGTGTCCAAAAATAGGAATTTGTGGGCCATCCTGGCTGTAAATCGCTGTTTAAGACATGGAGATTTTTGGACAAAATGGTACACAATCTCTATTTTTAGGCACTGAAATAGCTTGCATTAACGTTATAGTATGTTTGATTAATAATACAAATATCATGGTGATATTCTACTTACTTTTTTTCTTAACTTAACAGGTAACTTCTTAGTTCTTCTTTGTTCTTCAAATTCGGCTTCTTCGTTTCAGGAGACTGGTCTTCACTGCAATTGTAAAAGCTTCAAATTAGTAACTTTGTTTGTATATAGCACTGTTTTTAATTTAGATATTGATTTTTTTTAATTGAAATCCTCAGTGCCTTCTTTAAAACCATTAAACTATTTTTTTTACATAAGATACATTGCATCAGTTCAGTACATATGATATGTTCTTAATGAACAAATTGTATTGAATGACTAACTATAGCAAAAAAATATCTTTACTATGTCTTGTGAAATTTATAATATACCAGTGAATACCACTATTTCTGTAAGTAAGCTGTTCTAGGTAATAGCGCCTCAATGTCATGTCTAAATTAAAGTAATTAAGTAAATAAATAAATAAAAACAAAAAATATGAAATTGTATAAGTATTTTATAAACATTTAAACATAGATTGCTCTTGCATGCAATTTTGTTTGAATATATGAAGTCTATATATTTCATTTAAAAAATGTTAGTTTGACATGATTTGAGTTTGTGTGTATAAAGAAAGTAAATAGTATAAAGGTTTATAAGTGATAGTTGATGTTAGGAAATTGAAAAAAATACAGTAAATTCATTTTACAGATTACACAAGCTAAAAGTCTGTTTGAAAATGTGTTCATCTACTGTACAGAAAATATCCATGCCTGAAGTTTGTGTTCATGCATATGGATATGCATGGAGCTGCAAGTAGAAATCTTGGAGACTTGTACAGTATTTCTGGGAGATGGCGCTTGCCAATGATATGACACTTGTACTCAGAGAGATTCACAGTACATTTGCAGTGCTGATCTATGATGATGCAGTTAGATGTAGAGGTCTTGAATGTGATTGGTGCATGGTCATGTGATTTCTTAGCTACATCCAATGAGGGAATGGCAGAGAGAGTGAAGTGGAAATGGTAGAAGGGCTGTTCATGTTACGATATGTCCGCGGACATGGTGGTAGTTCGCAGACATCGGGAGTTACATCCGGGGACTTTTGGGTTCAGAAGTAATGTAAGTGAAGTGAGAATAAGCACTTAAAGGGATTGGTCAGGAAAGTTTAATGGGTGTGTTGTGCCAGGAGAGAGTTTCTCAGATACTCTTTTTGCTGAGAGAACAAAAGATAGCTATGGCTGTGTGTTTCATAAAACAGATTGTTTGGATTTTGGGAGATTCGTGGATACATTGGTTGAAGGTGCATGCAGAAAGCTGTGGAGTAGCTGTAGATCTTGGATTCCCACATGTGGAAGTACACTGGCATGGAGTACGTGGAATGAAGTGATTGGACTTGCTACCTCTCTGTGCTACTTTGGAGACAGAGCAACATCCAGACATAATTGTAATTCATTGTGGAGGGAACAGTTTAGGACATGTGACTGGAATTTTTTTGCAATTTGCTATGAAAGAAGGACTTGGGAAGGCTATGGACATGTTTCCTAATTCTCAAGTGATATTTTCACGGATTGCACAGAGACAAATGTGGCTTCGTTCTTCTTCATTTGGTCCACAAATTGAAAAAGCAAGGCGCAATGTTAATAAAGCTGTTTGTGCCTTTCTAAAAGATTTTGGCATGTCTTCTTTTCACAATGAAAATATTCTGTTTCGTAGTAGAAACATTTTTCACAAAGATAGAGTCCGTCTTACTTGGTGGCAATCAGATTTTTCTGAGAAATGTACAAAATGCATTGCGACCCTTTTTGGAATTACAACATCCATTTTGAAGTAGGTGTTAAGCATTTATAATTTTTGACTTACAAACACCTCCCAAAGGCTCTTTTCAGAGCCACCACTTCCTCCCAGAGAAAATTGCAATGTTTGTGATGGGGTAGTAACCCAATTTTTTAAATGTTTGCGAACTGTCCGCAGACTTCTAAAAAATACAAAGGGCCCTGCTTCATTTATTTTCACTTCTATTTTTTAACTGTGAAAGGTGGCTCTGAAAAGAGCCCTATTTTTTTGTTGATTTTTGATATTTTGTATTTTGTTTGGTTTTTTATACACGACACACTAGGAGAGGAGGGGAAAGGAAGGTAAAGGGGGGGACACCAACCACAGGGATAAGAAAGGGCGAGCTGAGAGAGGAAGATGTAGAGTGGGTTTTATTTGGGTAGTGAGCAGATCTTCTTGTGCGCTGAGACGATAGTCTCAAAAGCACTACGAAGTTGCTCCCCCCTGCAGAGTACTGTGTCACAGTACATACATACAACTGTGACCCTCGAAAGGTAAGGGTCATCAGCATTCTGTATGGCCTGTGAGCCAGCTTGAGGAAGACGCTGTCCCACAGAGGTGGTCCTTGTGGTGACAGGATCAGAAACAGAGGATGAATTAGAGGAAATCAACCTGCTACGTTCTTCGCAAGGTACAACCCTGCGAATAGCCCCAGAGTGAAATTACCTCAGGTTTCGCTTCATAGTAGTGGTCCCAAAGCTGTACTTACCGTGCTTCCCGTGACTGAGTATCATTTTGCACTAATTGCAGGTAACACGGTTCGCATGAGCCTTAGGAACATTCCCATGAATGGTAAATAACCGCCACACCCAAGACTCATGCCTAGTGCGGATAGTAAGGTTTTCCTCTACCTCATTCTCATCATCCTCTTCTTCCTCCTCCGCATCCTCACTCCTGTTCCCCTCTTCAGGCCCTTGGGGAGGTGGTGGTGGTGGAGGGGGTGGGGTGATGCTGAAGCAGGTGCAGCACCAGGTGGCAGTTCAGCAGCCAGGGATGCCATCAAAGATTGTCATGATGCCTGCCCCCGGAAGACCAGACCAGGCCCAGCAGCCCCGGAAGCAGGCATCATGCCACTTGGAGCATGCCCAAAAGCCCCAGTTAGGGGCTGTTTGGGTGCAGTCCTGGTGCCTATGGCGCCAGGCTCATAAAGATAAAGTCAGTCCTGGCGCCATGGGCGCCAGGCTCATTATTGATAACTTACCTGAAGCAGACCATGCTGCATACTCACCTGAGGCAGACCATGCTGCATGAAGACTGAAGCCAAATGAGGCTTAGGAGGGACTATTTTACTGAAGGGACTATTTTGTTACTTGGGTGGGGCTGTGGAAGAATACTTACCTGGAACTTCTTCCAAGGCTATTTAAACCACGCCCGGACAGCCACATGTGCTTTGCGTTATTCTGCGTAACGCTCACCGTGTTTTCAGCAGCTCCAGTCTTCAGCCACGCCGCTTCAGTCCTGGGACTCCTGAAACAAGAAGAAAAGAAGGATAAAGGTTAGAACAGGAGTTTTAACTTTAATCCTTACCTGAATCCTGATCCATTTCGCCACGGAGCTGAAAGACGGAAGTCTTTGAAGCATCACTTCACATTCCTACGGCGCTGCGCTGAACTCACCTGCTTGGCGGTACTTCAGCATTCCATCACGCTCTCTCCATCTCGCGGCCGCCCTCCGACACCTAAGGAGACAAAGACAGCAAGGTGAGCAAGGGGAGAAAGCAAAGACAATACAAGTTACCCCCTACAAAACTTACCTGATTTACCACGGGGGTCTCACCTCATCTCGGGTCGGCGCAGTCAACTCTGCTTCATCGCCGTACCCCGGCCCCTAAAGGGAAAACCACAATAGACTTACCTGAATCTTACCAATTGCCATTTGGAAATCTTCGAGTGGATTAATCGGCAACCTGCAAGGAATCGGACAGAGTGACGATCAGACATTTGAACTCTTATGAACAATTGGACTTTGGTCTGTGGGTGTTAGTCTTAGCAGTGCACGGTGGTGGCGCGAGTTATGGTTGCTTATCTTACCATAACTGGTGAATTTCAAGGGTTTTTTGGTTTTATATATATCAGGGAGTAATTTACTTGGTGTTATTGTACAAATGAAGAAAATTAATTAAATGTGTTTTGTGAAATGGAAATGTTAATTTATAACTATATGTTGTTGTTTGTGTTGTAAATTCTATGTAAATCTTCCTGGAGGTGAGAGTGGAGTCGGGTGAGAACCCCAGGGACCTGGAAATGAAGGACAAAAGGGGGAGCCATGCCCCACCCTCGAACCCAAAGATGGCGGGGGAGGCTATAGTGTCCACTCCCAAAAGATGTAGGAAAAGGGGGTGCCTTGCCATGCCCCGCAACCCAGAGATGGAAGGGGCGATTGGAGTGCCCACTCCCTGATGAAGGACATGACGCCTAATGAAACCTGACTCTGCCCCACTCTTCCCCAACAAAGAGTCATGGTAGAATGGGGGGCATGTGGGTGCATTTGAAGGCCCCAAACAGAAGCCCTTTTCACATGAGTAGCAAGATTTTAACCACTAAAATAAAAACAGCCTGCCATTTATTTTTGTTTTTCAAAAAAAATTAAAGAGCCATTTGGAAAGGGGCCTACCTGTCATTGCCAATGGATAAGCAGCATTTTAATTTACAAAATAAGGAGGAATCAAAGATCCCTGTCACATGGAAAACAGGATTTTTAAACAATGAAAACAAAAATGACCTGCACATGTGTGTGCAAATAAAAACGTTTTTTTGAAAAAGTAAAAGTGAAAAAATATTACTGCTCACAGAAAAACGTCAGGAAAACAAAACATGGTGTGTGGGTTGACAAAGAGCAATGTATATTTTTTTTTATGTTATGTTTTAACCACAAAACTCTAGTGACATTTGAAGAGCAACTTTGTCTTCATGAAAAAAATGTCAACCCAAGGCAGACCCTTTTGCTGGCTGCGGGCAAAACTTTGCAAGGGCATATCCCACCTGCAGCCTGGATGTCACCGCTCCAATCTAATGACCAACCGCAATAAAAATCTCTTGCTAAAGGTATCGAAATTCAGTGTTCTCCAGACTGCTGGCTCTGAAGGCAGGGACTTCAAGAAAAGTCATCCTTGACTGGAGCAGGACTAATATGTGTGAACATGTGGCCCACCCACTTCAAAGAGCAAGCTTCCAACACAAAGGAGACTGATAAAGGTACCGGCTGACCCAGTGAAAGCAAATGGCCGGAAGCGGGATCAATTGTCCTACATGAACATCCACAATTTATTTAAAAGGCCTATCATCATTTAGGCCTTTTTCTCAGCCATCATAAGGCAGATGGATTTCACCTATGTGCAGATAACAAGGGGGGTCCTGGGAGACTCTCTGCCAGACATGAGTCCTGGTTACAAGAGCCTTACCCAGAGTCTTTAGCTCACTATCTTTCACAGAGAAGAAATATCCCAAACATATCAGTCTTTGTCCTGCCCTGGGGCAGTCCAGCACCGAAATGCTAGGCAATTCTCCTCTGAACAAGAGTACCAACAGCAACCCTAGACACGTGTTTCGGTCTGGTTGAACCTCATCAGTAGGGTGTAGCTGTGCCTCTCTAAGAATAGTGAGCAAGGGGTCCACGTCTGGATTCCCCTAGTAACTTAGGGTGAGACCCAAAGTTACTTGAAATATGCAGATAACAAGGGGGGTCCTGGGAGACTCTCTGCCAGACATGAGTCCTGGTTACAAGAGCCTTACCCAGAGTCTTTAGCTCACTATCTTTTACAGAGAAGAAATATCCCAAACATATCAGTCTTTGTCCTTCCCTGGGGCAGTCCAGCACCGAAATGCTAGGCAATTCTCCTCTGAACCAGAGTACCAACAGCAACCCCAGACACGTGTTTCGGTCTGGTTGAACCTCATTAGTAGGGTGTAGCTGCGCCTCTCTAAGAATAGTGAGCAAGGGGTCCACGTCTGGATTCCCCTAGTAACTTAGGGTGAGACCCAAAGTTACTTGAAATATGCAGATAACAAGGGGGTCCTGGGAGACTCTCTGCCAGACATGAGTCCTGGTTACAAGAGCCTTACCCAGAGTCTTTAGCTCACTATCTTTCACAGAGAAGAAATATCCCAAACATATCAGTCTTTGTCCTGCCCTGGGGCAGTCCCGCACCGAAATGCTAGGCAATTCTCCTCTGAACAAGAGTACCAACAGCAACCCCAGACACGTGTTTCGGTCTGGTTGAACCTCATCAGTAGGGTGTAGCTGCGCCTCTCTAAGAATAGTGAGCAAGGGGTCCACGTCTGGATTCCCCTAGTAACTTAGGGTGAGACCCAAAGTTACTTGAAATATGCAGATAACAAGGGGGGTCCTGGGAGACTCTCTGCCAGACATGAGTCCTGGTTACAAGAGCCTTACCCAGAGTCTTTAGCTCACTATCTTTCACAGAGAAGAAATATCACCTATGTACCATTTTTTAATGTAATTTCCAGGTGATTTTGGGGTTATAAAATTCATCTTCCTGTGACTCTGGGAGATGTAAGGGCCAGTTGAACTAGGTTTCTGGTTGATCTGAATATGTTCCAAATGTGAGTGGGTGGAATTTGGAATAAGGGATATGCTTAATAACTTACATATTCATAACTGTTGTGCTTTTTATGGAAATGGCAGAAAGGTGCCACATGGCCGTGCTACATGATAGAGATTTGGTGGTCAGTTTATGTAATTCCCCATGATTAGCGGAAACAGAAAATATGTTTAGTCTGGCAGTTGCTAGTAAAATTATGAAGTTGGGATACATAACTAGTTTTTGCCAAAAAGTTGAAAGGAGAACAAAGGATGATAACGAATGGGAATTGCCATATTTTGCCCCCAAAGAAGGGTAACTGTCCAATCCTAGTGGCAGGGATTATTGCAGGGTACTTTCCCAAGATTGTGATATTGGTGGTGTCATCGCTGCTATATAAGGGGGACTGCACTAGGACAGAGAGAGACAGAAAAAGGAGAAAGACAGGAGGACAGAGAGAAGAGACAGACCATCAGGAAGGCTGCTGAAATTTACCATCTGACAGCTGCAAGGAGACACAAGAGGTGATTGCTGAGAGTGCATTTGGGTGGAGCTGTCTATCTCTAGGAAGGCCTCAAAGCTGTCTGGGTCCTATGGTGGAGAGCGGGATGCCATCTTTGAGAGTGGAGTGACCAGACCCCTGCCCTATCTTTCCAGAGTGTCCTGTGATGCCTCTGGATTTCCTGAACCTTAAAGAGAGGCTTGCTATGTAAGTAGAACTGAGCCCATAGAAAATAAAAGGTGGGGGACTCTCCTTGCCTTGAATCCTTTCCCTGTATAGTGGGTTGGGGGGCATAACTGTGTAGGTCCATAGCCTATTTAACCAAAAATCTTAATTTAATCAATTCCCCATTTGGCAGAACACTACGCAGTAAATTTAGTTAAAATTTGAAATTAAAAAATCTTACTTCCCAGTGTGTGCTGAAAACTATAACCTATACATTAATTGGGTAATCCTTGTTGTCCAGCTGACCCCGACATCTTTAAGGAAGAGGGTTGTCTCTGTTCTTAATTAAGTCCAACCTTTTTATCCTGCTTCCCCAACACAGGCCTATCAGTAAGGGGGATCTGAAATTGAAAATTCCCCAAAGCATTCCATTTTCTCTCTCTGACTTCCCAACCTAGACCAAAGCAAGGGGAGGTCTGATACACAAAAAAATGATTAATCACGCTGTGTTTATTTTAAACCAAAAGTGTGGGTGAAATTATAATTGCCATATGTATTTTTACCAATCTTGAAATCCTACTGCTACCCATTTAAGCAGGCAGAAAAATAAAAATCGCACAATATTACATGAGTGCCTTTGTTATTTATCAGTGTAATTCATTCTTGCAGTGAAATTTGCATAAAGTAAAAATTGTGTCTGCTCTTTTTAACTCACTTTCGTGGCGTATTTACGCTGAGAGAAGTTGTGTAGGATATTTTTTGCAAATTCAGGGTTTGGCAGTATTTTTCTTACCGCCAAAATATGAGCAGTAGTTGGTGATAACTTATCATTGCATTTAGATTGGGTTTGGCCTCATATCATTCTAGTGACCATATTTTGTTATATTATATTGTTGAACCTAGTAATATGTATTACTTACAGTATTTTGCGGTAGTATATGGTTTGCGGTATTTAGTGGTGAGCATAGTTTCCTTCCCTACATCATAACCACTTCATAAACAAAACCTTCCTTTCTATGAGAATACCTCCTAGTGATCCATACACACACGAAAACCCCACACTTTTATATAGAGTGCCAACTACAGTCTGTGGCCGATATCACAGGCTTATCTACACCAGTGAGCTAAGCACCCGTAGGCATCATTACTGGCTCATAGACCTCCAGTAATTTATATGTTATATTAGATTCCCTCCAAACAACATGCAAGGAGGACACACACACACACACACCTATTTTATCACTGCTTATTCTGTTTGTTATTCTATCTGCATGGGCAAATTGACAAATGTATTGCCAAAGAGAATGAATCTCCCCTATGTCCACATATCACATCCCAAATGCAATAAAATACTTCAAACAATTTGTTTTTATATACTGGTTATATTTCAGACAAGTACAATTCACAATTCAGTGCTTACCCTGTACATTTCACCATTATCTGTAACAAAAGAAGAAGAAAAAAACAAAACACAGAAACAGAACAAGCAAGCCTTTTTTTAAAAAAAAATATGAATTACTTTTTAACATTATAAACATGATGAATTAAAATGCAGGGGATTTTCTTTGCTACTCTGCCTACATGACATTTTTAGATCGATCATTCATCCAACAGCACACAGTGACCTCACTTAAACTATGTCTGCTTACCAGAGGTATTTGTTTGAATCTCTCCCACACAACCTTGTCCATGGTCCCCTCAGAAAAGCAGTCCCAGCCAAAGAACTGCTCCTGTAATCTTGGATGCTTGGAATGTGCGGCGAGAACGAGGGGTTCTCCAGCCAGCGCCCAGTGACCAGGCACTTCTGTCCTCAAAGCCCAGTCATCCCGAACTAAACTTCCCTCTTTCATCTTCCCATTAGAAAAACTCAGAGCCTCCCCAAATGTGACATGACACATATGCAGACACTTTCTTCCAATCATATTAGCAGAAAATGTATTCTGTTACCACTCGCAGGTCACAAACAATGAGACCTTCAGATTATAATAACTGTATCTTTTTTTGGTTTCCTGCTGCCTTCCTTTCTGCTTTCTGCATTCAGCACAGCAAGAGAAAAGAAGAGAAAAAATAAATTCCAGTGCACGTTTAAAAAACAAATTCCAAAATATGTATTTTCACCTCATTTTATACATGGGACTACATTATGATGTTAAGGAGTTAGCATTACTGATTAGTAATTATTAATTAAGTCATTCAGTTATATAAATAATGTAGTCTTCAATGCATGAGGTATTCAAGAGAAAAAAAAATCGGTGCACTTTACTCTCTGCAGCTTCACAATGGACTTTTGCTGCATTATGAATTCTATACCTTGCATGCCACCAGCAACATATTTACATGTTATACTGTCAACATCAAATAACCATATGTGTGTGCCACATTATTGCTGGCAAAACATTTTTTGCCATCACATTTATTGAAGCGCTATATACTCTAGAGCGCTATAAATATTACAAAGCGCTATATATTACTACAGTTGATTGTGTTGTACCACGAATAAAGTGGTGTTTTTAATATGTTCGTGCTAATTTCTATTACTTTTAATTTAAATAAATTCCAATATATTTCCTGTGCACCGGCCTGGTTCTTGGCTCATTGCTCATGGGAGAGGGCTCCAAGGGGCATGATATGTATCTGAGATAGGGCTAAAGAAAAGAATCTATCAAACAGTTTGTTGTATCACCACTTGAGTGGGTAGGAAAGGAACTCCCTGTGACGAGAGTGGCTTCTCAAAAAAAGTTACAAATTGAGATCCTTAACTAAATACCTAAACTATATATATATTTTAACTGTTACTGAAACTTGACAGCTTTTCTTAAGGAAAACTTTCTTTGCTGCTTTCTATAGAAATGCTCTGCACCCACCAGTTATTCAGGATGTCTTGTCCCACACAGGAGGATCACCCAAATCGTCTTACTTTGACTCTTGAAAATCAAAATCACAGTTACTTGGCCTAAACGCTGGATCATACATAAGACAGGACATTCCTGATCTTCACTGGACAATGAAAGGCAGTTCAGAATGTTTACTTAGACATCAGGTGGCAATCTACATCAATCACCGCCCAGCTCCCTATCCACAATGATGGCTTGGTAAGCTCTCACTCTGAAAACAACAATGTTAAGGCCCAAACCAACCGGTGCCCGTTTTTCTTAAATAACATTCATATTGATTAGGTTAAACAGATCTGAACTAGAAACTAGATTACCTAACTAATGATTTGACTCAGACCTGACACACCCTAACCAAAATACATCACCCCATGCCACGCCAGAAAAAAGACAAAGAAGCAAGAAAGGAAATCATAAACAAGAGAGAAAGTGCAACCCCACAAGAAGGAACCCACCCTCCAGAAATCACAACAGCCTGGAACCCAATGCAACAATCCGAAACAGACAAAGAATATAAACCAAGAAAAGAACTAAGACAGAATACTTTTCTCACTACCTCTCCAGCAACAACTCCATCATAAGAGTAAAGAGACAACCAGCAACCGACCCACATTCAGTAACCGTGTTATGTTATGTTACGTTATGTTATGCTATGTTATGTTATGTTATGTTATTTGGCATTATATAGCACCCTATCTATCATTGGTATGAGCTCACAGCGCTGTTAGGATGAACTCCCTCGGGAACCATAGTTCTGATTAGTAGAAAGAGATATTGTCGTAGGGTGCGTGGGTACACCAGACAAGTGTACCGCTGGTGTAATTGCTGTATGGTAGCTGCGTGCTAGCATTTAGGTGTGGTGCAGGAGAGGTCATTTGGATGTGTGCAGTCTGGTGGGTGGCCTGAAGGACGCTAATGTGAACAACATGCCAGAATGTGCTCAGCTAGGTGCGTTTTATTAGGGTGATGAGGTGTTGATGAGGTAGTATTCGTATGTGGACAGCTAAGCCAAATTTCTCATGGGTATAGCTGTGTTCTATTTGAGTGATGGTGAATAGTAGAGAGTAAGAGTAGTGAAGTGAGATGGAGGTTGTCTTTAGGGCACCTGAGACCAGGCACATGAGTAGGGTGGTGGGAACATAGCGACAGACAGACAGACATTTAGAGGCAGGGGGATCTGGGTAAACATGGGGATACATGTCATCCACCCTGTCTAGTTCATCCACTCTATCCGCTTCATCCACACAATCTGCTTCATCCACTCTATCCACTTCATCCACTCAATTCGCTTCATCCACTCACACTGCTTCATCCACTCAGTCCGCTTCATCCACTCAATCTGCTTCATCCACTCAATCCGCTTCATCCATTCTATCCGCTTCATCCATTCAATCTGCTTCATCCATTCTAGCTGCTTCATCTACTCAATCCGCTCCATCCACTCAAACCGCTTCATTCACTCAGTCCGCTTCATCCACTCAACCCGCTTCATCCATTCTATCCGTTTCGTCCATTCTATCCGCTTCGTCCATTCTATCTGCTTCGTCCATTCTATCTGCTTCGTACATTCTATCCGCATCATCCATTTTATCCTGCTTCATCCATTCTATCTGCTTCATTCATTTTATCCGCTTCATCCATTCTATTTGATTCTATTCTGCTTCATCCACTCTATCCGCTTCATCCATTCTATCCGCTTCATCCATTCTATTCGCTTCATCCTTTCTATCTATTCTACTCCCTCTACAAAGTCAACTATCCATACCATCCACTCTATCCATGGCATACACTCTATCCATGTCATCCACTCTATCAATACCATCCACTAAGTCCATACCATCCACACAATCCATGCCGTCCACTCTATCCATGCCGTCCACTCTATCCATACATTCCACTCTACCCATACCATCCCCTCTATCCATACCATCCACTCTATCCATATCTTCCACTCTATCCATTCCATCCACTCTATCCAATCCATCCACTCTATCCGTTCTATCCACTCTATCCGTTCCATCCGCTTTACTCTTTCAATGTATCATATCCACTCTACCCGTTCAGTCTCTCTCGATAGCCCTATCTATTCATTTTATTCCACCCACTCTACCCATTCAGTTTGTTCCGTCCACTCTATCCATTCTATCCATTGTGTCCTTTCTATTCATGCTATGCATTCATCCATCCCGTCCACTCCATCCACTCCATCTATTCCATTCACTGCATCCATTCCATCCACTCCATCCGCTCTATCCACTTCATCTGCTCCGTCCGTTCCATCCGCTCCATCCACTCTGTCCGTTCCATCCACTCTGCCAGTTCCATCCACTCTGCCAGTTCCATCTACTCTGTCTGTTCCATCCATTCTCTCCGTTCCATCCACTCTGTCCGTTCTATACACTCTGTCTGTTCCGTCCACTATGTCCATTCCATCCACTTTGTCCGTTCTATCTACTCTGTCCGTTCCATCCACTCTGCCTGTTCCATCCACTCTGGCTGTTCAATCCACTCTGCCTGTTCCATCCACTCTGCTTGTTCCATCCACTCTGCCAGTTCCATTCACTCTGTCCGTTCCATCTACTCTGTCCGTTCCATCCACTCTGCCTTTTCCATCCACTCTGGCTGTTCATCCACTCTGCCTGTTCCATCCACTATGCTTGTTCCATCCACTCTGCCTGTTCCATCCACTCTGCCAGTTCCATCCACTCTATCTGTTCCATCCATTCTATCCGTTCCATCCTCTCTATCTGTTCTATCCATTCCATCCACTCTGACCGTTCCATCCACTCTGCCCGTTCCATTCACTCTGCCCGTTCCATCCACTCTGCCCGTTCCATCCACTCAGTCTGTTCCATCCACTCCGTCCATTCCCTCCACTGAGTCCATTCCCTCCACTCTGCCCTTTCCCTCCACTTTGTCCATACCATCCACTCTGTCCGTTCCATCCACTCTGTCCGTTCTATCCACTCTGTCCATCCCATCCACTCTGTCCTTCTATCCACTCTCTCCGTCCCATCCACTCTGTCATTGTATCTATACCATCCACTCTATCCATGCCATCCACTCTCTCCATACCATCCCCTCTATCCATACCATTCACTCTATCCATACCATCCACTCTATCCATACCATTCACTCCATCCATACCATCCATACCATTCAATCTATCTATCCCATCCAAGCTATCCATACCATCCAAACTGTCCATACCATCCAATCTATCAATACCATCCGATCTATCTATACTATCCACTCTATCCATTCCATCCACTTTATCCATTCCATCCACTCTAATCATTCCATCCACTCTATCCATTCCATCTATTCTGACCATTCCATCCAATCTACCCTGTCCACTTTAGTCGTTCAATGTATCATATCCACTCTACCCGTTCAGTCTATCTTGTTCACCCTATCCAGTCATCTTATTTCACCCCATTCTGTTTGTTCCATCCATCGTATATATTTATCCATTCCGTATACTCCGTCCGTTCCATCTACTCCAACCACTAAATCCACTTCCATCTACCTCCATCCACTCCATCCACTCCGTCCACTCTTTCCACTCTGTCACACTATCCATTCTGTCCACTCTATCCATTCAGTCCACTCTTTCCCTTTCTATTCACTCTATCCATTCTTATTCATCCTATCCATTCCGTCCTCTCTGTCTATTTCATTGAATACATACACTACATCCAGAGTGTTTCATCTTTGGGTTGTTGGGGGATTCAGACTTATCTTTGGGGGTTGGTTGTTTGTTTATGGGAAGAGCGATGTTTTTAATAATTTGCAGAATGACAATTAGTCTTGGGTGTGACGGATATGAGGTGGAAGCGAGTTCCACAGGGTAGGGGCCAAGGCTGAGAATGAGGATCCTCCGATCCTGACGGAGTTGGTTGTTGGGATCACTAAAAGGAGGGCAGAGCTTGATCTTAGGGTTCAGGGTGGGAGGTAAGGTTTTAGCTTGTCTTGCATGTATAGAGGGCCTGTCTTGTGGACTGCACAATGAGTGATGTATTGGGTCTAGAAGGTGGCCCTTCGTCCAAACCGGCAGCCAGTGGAGTCTTCTGAGAGCTGGAGATGTGTGGTCTCTTGGGCCTAGTGCTAGTAGCATTTTGGCAGCAGCGTTTTGTGCTCTTTGCAGTTTATTAAGGTGGTATGCCGGGACTCTGAGGCAAAGGGAGTTAGTATAGTCCAGTCTTGACATTACAATAGACATAACAGCATCAAGTCTGTTCGGGAAGGGGAGGTGGGGAATGATGCCCCTAAGAATTTTGAGATGGTAATGACAGGACTTAGATACATTGTTGATTTGCCGAGAGAGGGTAAGATCAAAGTCCATAGTGCATCCAAGGTTTTTTACTGTGGCGGAGGGGGTGGGCGGTTGGCCGATGGATGGGGCCATGGCAGAGGACAGGGGAGAAGCTCAGTGTTGCCGCACACCATGATTTCAGTTTTAGTGGGGTTTAGGAGGAGGTGGTTTGTAGTCATTCAACGGTCGATGTAAAGGAGGCAGGCTGAGAGGTCGGGCTGAGAGTTGGAGTATGAGTTGAGGAGTTTCAAGATGACATGTGTATCATCGGCGTAGTTGTATCACAGGATATTGTGCGGGCGAATGATTCCAGGGAGTGTGGACATATAGAGGTTGAATAGGAGGGCTATCCATTCAGAGAGCGATTCCTAGAGAGTGGAGGTGGTCAAGGAGGATTGACTGCTTAATTGTGTCGAAAGCAGCGGAGAGGTCTAGGAGAATTAGTGCAGCGCATCCTGCAGAGTCTGCTGTGATCTTAAGATCATCCCAGATCGGGACCAGGTGGTTTCGGTTCCATGTTGTGGCCTGAAGCCTGACTGGGCATGGTCAAGGATGTTGTTGGATTCGACAAAGGCGTTTAGTTGGGAGTATGCAGTTAGATCAATGAGTTTTGCAAGGAATCTGGTGTACGTGATGGGGTGGTCATTTTTGGGGCCAAGGGGGTCGAGGGATGTTTTATTTAGAAGAGGCTTGACATGTGCAATTTTGAAGGCATCAGGGAAGATTGCAGAGCTGAGGGAGTGATTTAGGATGGTTCTTGCATACTCTCCTGCGCAGTTGGATGAGAATATTTCTTTGAGGACTGAGGCGGGGCTGGGGTAAAGGAGGGAACCAGAGGGTTTTTGAGCAGAGAGAAGGTCGAGAAATTCATCTCTGTTGATTGGTTTGAAGGACTCGAAAGTGGGTAAGGTCGGTGTTGCAGCGGCAGGGGTGATTAATGGGCTGCATGGATTTTGGGGCGGGGAGAGGGAGGGCCAGTTTCTTGTTAAGGGAAGTCGTTCTGTCAAGAGCAGTGGTGTAGAAGTGGAGCAAGAGAGAGTCGCAGAGGTTGAATGGGCTGAGGTGCAGGATGGTTTGACGAATTCAGCTTTGATTTTGTGGAGTTTCTTGCTGCGGTTTCCAGAATTAAGAATTTGATTGTTGTAGTGGGATTTTTTGGCTTTTTGAAGTTCTGCTTTATAGTTTTGATGATGCAAGGCGAAGGTGGTTCTACTGAGATCAGTTGTTCTTTTTTCGCCATTTACGTTCCAGGGATTTATTTAGTTGTTTGGCAATGCTTAGTTCGAGAGTGAACCATTTGGGAAAAGGTCCAATGAATGAGGAGGAGAGTCATGAGGGGTGAGCGGAATTAGTGAGTCGTTGATCCATGAGTCAAAGGAGTCAATGGTTAAAGAATCATCATGGGGGATAGTTCGGGGGGGGTTTGTAGCAGGACTTTGGATAGGTTAGGGAGGATCTTTAGTTTATTCCAGCATTTGCGGCAAACGACGATGGTTGGTTTGGGGGTGGGGGAGGAGGCTGGGATGAGGATGGAGAAAGGGACAATGAATAGATCGGACCAGACGAGTGGTAAGCGGGGGGCTAGATGTATCTGGTCGTGGGAGCTGAAGATGGCATCAAGGGTGTGTCCTTTAGAATGAGTTGGGCCATTCATGTGAAGGGAGAGGTTAAACGCATTAGGGCAGTCGACCAGTGACTGGGTCATGGGGTTGGTGGGTATGTCCAGCCAGATATTGAAATCTCATAGCAGAGTCAGAGAGGGGTGGTTTACTTGGATGGTGGCTATAGAGTCACAGAGGTTGGTTGTGAAATGTCTGTCATAACCAGGAGGTCTGTAGTTGATTAGGAAGCTGTGGGAGAATGTCGGGGCAGTGAAAGTTTAACGAGAAGGGATTTGCAGGAAGGAGCGCATGTCTGGGATAACTAATATGGACACTGCTGGGATATCAATCCAAGCCCACCAAAAAAACAACCATTGCAATCTAGAATTTTGGAAGAAGACTGACAAGAATCAGGGGCAGACTCAAAATACATAACCATTAGTACACCATACATAACCAAAGACGAGAACAATGGACCCACACCGGACCAACCTATCAAACTACAAGAACCAAACAACCCCACAATCAACCTAATTAGACCACTAGGTAAAGAGATGGAACATCCAAGAACTACCACGCTTACCAAGCGCAACCAGGAGATAACCATCAGCAATGAAAACACAACAAACACAACACCAACTAGGACAGATTAAAGGACAAAAGGCAACACACAAGGGAAATTTGACAAATTACACTGCAGCCTTCTCAACCTAAGCTCCATGGCAAAACACAAAATGGAAATCCACGACCTGCTAAGTGATGGAGGCACAGATGCACCTTTCCTCATGGAAACATGGCTATCGGAAAACTACAAAACAATCACACACAAAGCCATTCCAACAGCAAAAACCAAAGAGGTGGTGGCATCGCAGTGGTGCATAAAGAACACATCAGTGCCTTGCCACTCTCCTCAACTGACATAGAAGACTCTGAATCCCTCCTCATCAATATAAATCTCAATGACCAAGCCAACTTAGAAGTCCTCCTGATCTACAGACCACCATCGTACAACCTGAATTTCACAGCAAAATTCATGGACTCCATCGCCAACCTATGCACATACCTAATCGTTCTTGTGCACTCCTGGAAACACTACACTTCAGGCAAATAGTAAATGGATCAACTCGCAATGCTGGAAACAGCTTGGAAACATTCTTCTGTAGAAAAGGACTATCTGCATCTGCCCACCAATAACAGTAGTATAGAGTGACCACTACCTAATACCATTCTACATCAATCTCCCAGCCCACCTACAACACGGAAACGCAATAAAACACAACACTAAGAAAAGAAAGTGGAAGAATCTAGACTTGGAATAATTACCAGACCAGCTGGAATTAATGCAACTGAACACCACCGAACTGAACAGGATGACCTCAGATTCAGTGGAAAATGTACTCAACACCTGGATCACTGAGGCCCTAGACTAACTAGCACCTGCAAAAGCATTCAAAGCCACAGCAAAAAAGTTGGCTGCACGGTGGTTCACCAAAGAGCTGAGAGTACTCAAAAATGAAAAACGCAAACTGGAAAAAACATGGAGGAAACACTACAACCAACAAGACATAATAAAATACAAAAGACAACTCATATTATACAATTCCACTGTCCTCAAAGCAAAAAAGATGTACTACTGCTACAAGAATACAATTGGTAACCAACCCACAAAAAGGACATGTTCATAATTATAAAAGAGATTTAAAAAACTACATCCTGCAACAAAGGCGGCATCCCAACACAAACTTTATCCGACAATATCACCAACCACCTTAGATCAAAAATTGAAACAATCCAACACACCATTGAAATAAATTGTGCAGATATAAACCCAACCACTGAATCCCAGATAATCTGCGACACACCAATCGGAGCAAGACTAGATCACTTTGAGCCAATAGACGAAGAAATAATCTCCACACTAATAAAAGACACCAACCTCACAGGATCCCCAAGCGACCCTTGCCCCCCAGACTTCTACAAAGAAATCCTCAAACACAGCACCCCAGCGCCACATTTTTAGCACCTATCCCTAAACACCAGAATAGTGCTGAAGACCTACAAATCAGCATATATCAAGCTGCAGATAAAAAAGGAAACAGAAAGTGTGAAAGATCTCAGCAACAGCAGACCCATATCCAACTTGCCCTACACAGCGAAGATACTGGAAAATCATGTATACAAAATCCCCCTAACTATGTGGAAACAAATGGAATACTTGACAATTTGCAAATTGGCTTCAGACCAATGAGAGGAACAGAATCGGCACTCCTATCCATATGGGATGACTTAAAATTAAATGTAGAAACTGGAATCCAGTCTGCCCTCATACTATTGGACATCTCAGCGGCATTCTACACAATCAGCCACACAACACTAACAAAAAGACTAATGGAATGAGGTATAAAAGGCTGGGCCTTAAAATGGCTTAAATCCTACCTCACAAATTGAACGGAAAAAACTTACCTGCCACCTTTCACCTCAATCATCAAAAATATCTCCTGCAGATTGCCCCAAGGCTAAAGTCTCTCCCCCATCCCTTTAACATCTGCATGCAGATGGCACACAACCGATCATGAAGATTGCCACAACCCAATAACCAAACAACACCCTCAACATCTGTCTGACAGACATGTACAGCTGGATGACAACGAAAAACCTCAAATTGAACCCGGCAAAAACAGAAATAATGGTCTCACCCATGGAGGAAAACAGAGCCAATACCAAACTGGACTGGCCACCAGACATGGGAACCCAACGGGAGACTGAAAATGTGATAAACAATCCAGGAATGCTCATGGACAACGGACTAACGTTGGAACCACAAATCAACCCGATCACCAATAAATGCTTCTACCTCCTAAGGCTACTCAGGCTCATACTCCTGCACCTCTCCTTTCCACACTGAACCCTCACAATCATATCCCTGATATTGTCAAAGATTGACTACGCAAACAGCCTCTATCTCGGAAATGCCCCAATGGCTCACCAAAAAATAAACATCAACAAATTCAAAACACTGGAGCAAGGATGCTTCTGAGATTGAACAGAATATACCACATCACCCCATCATTAAGAAGACTACATTGGTAACAAGTAAAACAAAACATCAAATTAAAGGTCCTCTGCATCCCCCTCAAATCCCTACATGGACAAGGAGCTGAATTTCTCCAGGCCGAGATCAGCCACTATCAACCAGGAAGAAACCTAAGTTCAAGTGACGTCATCCAAATACAGATGAAACACTATGAAAAAAGGAAAGTCAGAGGAACTGCTTTCTCATGCCTAATTGCTAACCTATGGAACACAATGCTACAAGAAATTAGAACCACAGAAGACCACCTAACCTTCAGGAAATCACTATTAACATGGCTATTCAACCACCAATGACCAGCACAATGGAACATTTAGCAGCGAAACCAATGAACACCAAAACACTCATAGCCCTCCCCTCTCCCTCCCACCTAGCCTTGCGCCACCTAAATAAACCAGTGAACCCGGGACATGGAGGGTGCCACTAAGCAGCAATTGGTTGAGTTCAGAGGACATACCTAGAGGAATTTCAGAGAGCAACCAATCATACTAACAAACCCCCCATATTCCTGCGACTCCTACGCTACCCATACACACAGTACACACCTATGGGCTAGCCAACTACACAAAAACACACAAAACTAACATAAATCACACTCAATACACATCACAGACCCTGGGCCCACCCCACGGACGGAACTTCCAAGTGCATACAACCACTACACTAATCTACATATACATAACCACGTACTAAAAACACACATCAACATATATTTACCCACAGACAACATACTATTACAACACTGGACACCCCTATGGAAACAACAAGCCACAGAGCCAATGACCACATGTCCAGCTGAACTGCACACAATACACACACCAACACAAACACTGAAATAGCCTAGACACTGGGCCTCATTCCGACTGTGCCGGGCCGGTAACAATGGTGCCGGTTATTCTACCGGCACTGTTGTTACTGAACCGGCACAGTACGACTCTGCGGGCAGTTGCCGCCCCGCCCGCCAGGGTCAGACCTGGTGGGCAGAACAGCACCTGCCCGCAGAGTTTCCTGTTCCCCTCTCCCATAGAGTTCTATGGGACTCTATGGGAATGGAGATTAACATTTTACTGGCACCTGACTTACCAGACCGCCTGAGCTGTAATGCCCCTGTGTTTCCAGCAAGCCAGGCCCCGGTAAAATTCGCAAGTCTAGCGACAAACTGCCAGATTTACCATCACGGTTACCGCCAGACTTGTGATGATGCCAACTGTGTCTTACCCTTATGGACATAACAACCCTGATCTTGCATCCAACTCACACGCAAGGCAACACTCACAGACACCTGTTCCTCCTGGTTCTGAACCTTTCCTATCAATCTATCCTCACTAACACCCCCACCCTCTTTTCTTACAGAGCCACGCAAATGCCTGGAAACCACCCATGGGGTGGTAGCAGTGCACCATGAAGTCAAAATAGCATAACATAACATAATACCACAAGCCATTCATCAGTGTTTTCATGAGTAAAGGACTAGATGCAGTGTCCCGCAGGATAGTGAGGTGGGTTACATCTATGCAGGTACATGATTTTGTGGTGGATTTGAAGACAGGGAAGTGGAAGAGACTGACCCAGTGTTCTTGATATGTGACGCTAAAGTGGAAGAGCAAAAGTGGGATGATGCTGCTAGGCAGGATGAGGAATTTACCCGCACAATAGACAGGCTGGAATGGGTGACAGATGCTGAGGGGTTGGAAGCATTTCACTTAGTAAGGTATGAGCTTAGTATAGAGGATTGCTTTTTGTGCAAATAAGGTTGAATAGTTCCTCTACTGGGGTATAGGCAAAGCTCATTGAGGCAGGGCAGTAGGGTATGACTAAAACCACAGGGAGGTTAAGGGCCAACATTGGTGGCCGGGATTATACTCAGTTGTAGAGAACTTGATCAAGTGTTGCAGCTTGTGTGTGGTGAAGCTGACAAGATTCTGAGAAACTATACCCAGCAGCTTAGGCTATTAGAATGTCCAGGTATGCCATGGGAGTTCATTCCCTTAGATATTCTGGCCCAATTGATGGTGAGAGGGGTAGGAAAAAATATACTATTGTTCCAATGGATCTCCATTCTAAATGGATAGAGGTGGAGGTTGTGCTAGAAGCTGATACACAAGAAGTGATTAATTTCTTGGACAAAGTGTTTCAAAGAGAGTGGTATCCATGGAAAATCTTAACTGAAAATGGGGGAAAACATACCTGGAGATTAATGTAATCGTTTTTAGTGGGACTATTGTGATACACCAAAAGACGTCATTGTATCACCCAGAAATCAATTGATTGATATTGATTGATATTTTATTTCTATCGCGCTCGTACACAAGTGTTTCAGAGCGCAACAAGGCAAGGGAGGGGAACAGGGGAGAACAAAACAGCGATCTTAATGGGCCCAGTGGCATTGAGAATGCACAAGTGTATGGGAGAGAGGGGAGGGGAAAAGTGCATGGAAGGGGGGAGAGGTGGAAAGTGCGAAGCAGAGGAGAAACAGATAAATAACAATAAATAAATAATAAAGGCAACAAACAGTGGTAAATCAGCCAGCAATTTGCAAGTGCTAGGCTTAAGGCAGCAGACAGGGTAGGTCCGAAAAAGTGCAGGAAGAAAAAGGGGGGTAGTATGGGTACAGATACAGACCCCTGTGCAAGGGATGGCTCGGAGGCAGTGTGGGAGGGGGACAGGATTAGCAGGTACATGGGCCCAAAAGACAGAGGGTGGCCAGGTGCACGGTGCCAAGAGAGAACAGATCAGTAAGGTCTTGAGGTGCTTCCGGAAGAGGAGATGATTCTCCTCAAGTTTTAGAGTGGCAGGGAGGCTGTTCCAGAGGGAGGCCCCAGCCGAAGACAGAGATCTACCCCCAGCTTGTTTCTTAGAAAAACGACTGACCCTGAGTGAGTTGGAGGTAGAGGAGCGAAGAGCTCGAGAGGAGTGGTATTTGCTGAGGGATAGCTGAAGGTATTTTGGACCCAGGCACCAGAAAGGCTTGTGGACAATGCAGAGGGTTTTGAATTTAATCCTTGCAACCACTGGGAGCCAGTGGAGAGATTTCAGAGCTGGAGAGATACGATCCCAGGGCTTGAGGCCAAGGACACGTCTTGCAATCCTGTTCTGGATTAGTTGCAGAGAGCGGAGAGTAGAGGCAGGTAGATTTAGGAAGAGGCTGTTACAATAGTCCAAGCTTGAGAGAACCAGAGCTTGAGATACCATGAGCCTCTGGGAGGAAAGGCAGAGTACCTCTGAGGAAGTTCAGTCGGAAATTTGACTTTTTGAAGACCTCAGAGATGTGGGCGGAGAAGGAAAGGGTGGAGTCAAAGATGACCCTGAGGTTCTTAGCCTCGCATGTGGGGGTAGGAGGAGGGCCAAGGGAGGCCGGCCAGAGAGTGAGGGGAAAGGATGGTGAAGGTGTGCCGATGAGGAGGATCACCGTCTTGCTGGCATTCAGACAAAGATCATTGGCGGCACACCAATCTTGAATGGCAGTTAGGCAATCAGAGATGAGAGAGGGAGAGGAGGTGGCAGAGGGCAGCCTGAAAATGAGTTGAGTGTCGTCAGCGTAGCACTGGAAATTTGAGCAGAAAATGGCAATGCAGTGGGCGAGAGTTGCCAGGTATTGGTTGAAAAGCCAGGGTGAGAGGTTAGACCCCTGGGGAACACCACAGGTAGAGAGGAAGATAGATGAAAGGAAGGACCCAAGTTGGACCTGGGAGGGTCGATCTGAGAGGAAAAAGGTCAGCCAGGCCAGAGCCTGATCAGTGATACCCAGGTTTTCACAGAGACGGTTGAGCAGGATGCTATGGTTGACCGTGTCGAAGGCAGAAGAGAGATCGAGGAGGATGAGGACAGAGGGAATGTTAGAGTCAAGGTTGGTGAGCAGATCTTCACAGATGTTTAGGAGAGCAGTTTCCGTGCTTCTGGCAGCTCTGAAGCCAGACTGGTGGTCATGGAGACAGCCAACAGAATTGGAATGGAGGTTAAGCTGAGAGATGGCCAACTTTTCCAGGAGTTTGCCAAGAAAGGGAGTAATGGAAATTGGGCGATAGTTAGCTGGACAAGAAGGATCAGCTGTGGGTTTCTTGAGAAGAGGATGCACAAAGGAGTGCTTCAGAGGGGCGGGGAAGGATCCAGAGGCAAAGGAGTGGTTGCAAAAATCAGCAAGGGCCGCAGCGAGGGTGTCAATGTGGTCCTTAATGGTTTTAGAGGAACAGGGATGAACCTGTTTTGAAGAGGCTTTCATAGATCGGACTTGTCTAGCAACCTCGTCAGGGGTGAAAAGAGGAAAGGACGAGAAGGATGGTGGGAGGGTGGCTAAAGGAGGGTCAGCAAGCACAGATGGAGAGGGAAGAGGAGGAGTGTGGGTGGAGAGGGTGGACAGGATGTCCTGGGTTTTTAAAATGAAGTGAGAGGCAAGGGCATTGCAAAGAGCCTGGGAGGCAACATGAGGGGTAGAGACTGCAGCAGGGTTGGCCAGCTCCTTGCAGATTTTAAAGAGTTCAGCCGAGTTGTTAGATGCCGCAGAGACACAAGCTTGAATGTGGACTCTCTTCTTGGTGAGGACAGAGAGTCGGTATTGCCTTTGTAGCAGGCGACAGGCCAGTTTGTCAGAGGATGAACAGGAAGTCCTCCATTTCCTCTCAGCTGCCCTACACTTACGTTTAAGTGTAGCTAGGTCAGAGTCATACCAGGAAATGCACTTGGCTTTGGACTTCAAACGGATCCTCATGACAGGGGCAAGAACATCAAGCGTATCAGAAATTGAAGAGTCGAGCAGAAACAGGATTGTATCAGGATGAGAGACAGCCAAAGGTGGGGGGGGGGCAGAGAAAGTGGCGGCAAAAGCCTTAACTGACACACGCTTCAGGGGCCAAATGTCCGAGAAGGTAGGTGGCAGTGTTGGGGTAGGCTTGGCTTGGAGGGAAGAGAGGGAGAGATGAGATGAGAGGAGGGAGTGATCGCTCCAGGAGAGAGAATTGGTCTGAGGGATGGAGAGGGGGAGGTCAGAGGAGATCAAGACATCGAGTGTGTGCCCTGCAGAGTGAGTCGGGCCAGAGGGGAGGATGGACAGGGAGAGGGAGTCGCAGAGGTCACGGAAGAGTACAGAGGAGGAGCAAGGAGAGTCTAAATGTATATTTAGGTCACCGAGGAGGAGGAGTTGAGTGGTAGAGGCCAGGAGGGAGGAGGAGAGGTATGCCCACTCAGAGAGAAATGAGGTGATTTGACCAGGAGACCGGTAGATGGTAACCACAGTAAGAGAATGGGTAGGCGAGAGAGAAAGCCTACAGACAAGGCATTCAAAAGAGAAGGAGGTCTGAGTGGGAATGATAGAGGCAGAAATCCACTCAGGAAAGATCAGGGCTACCCCCACACTGGACCGGGAGGATCTGGGTGCTGAGAGGATCTTGTAGCCATCAGGGAGGAGAGAGTCAAAACTCGTAAAAGGACATCAAGGTCTAGTTCTTCAAGGAGGTGGCAGATTTCAAGGAGGTGGCAGATGTCAGAGGAGTGTTTGACGGGGCTGTTGAATGAAGCAATCATACCCTGATGCAGGGCATTAGAATGTCTCTGTAGCAGGACACTGTTGGGAAGAAATGGTCGAGAGGAGACTTTGTGCATGCAGGAGGGCTCTGCATGCTACCATGGCTCTAGTATCATTTGAAGTGTTGAGGAAAAGGAAACCACACACAGTGGTTTGCCTACCAAGGATAAGAGAAGCTGCATAATGGAAAGCCCAAAGCATGAAAGAAAGGTCTGATGGTTTGTGGAGAGTAAGGAAGTATGATTTTTCTGAGGGATAGAGGGTGCAACTGAAGAAAAGATGCCTGTTCCAAAAGGGCAAAGTAGATATTGGGGACCACAGCCACTCAGGTGGGTGTAGGGTGATGCGATCGTGTTGGATGATGGCAGGATGTGGAAAAAGGGAAGAGCTTTGAAAATAGTAGAAGGATTAAGTAGGGTATATTCAGTGTTTAATAGGCTGTTGTGATTGAGATGTGTAAGGGGGAGGTGTTTTATGTTGTGCATTTCTCATTTATATTTAAATTCACTCAGTGTTGTGGTTTTGACTGCAATGCATCATGTATCATGGCCACCAGCCAGGTCCTCCACAATGGTAGTATGCTACCACCATGAAAGATGCACTCGAACGCACAATCTATCATCTTGAGAGACCTAAGAAAACAACACCAAATGAAAATCCATCTGAGACTAAGGTATGTATAACTCGCACCACGTCTGTGGACACATGTTGCAGGCACGCTCCCCGTCCATGCACTCTAGAATGCAGCTATTACTATGCAAATCCAGTCTAGCAGCTCACATAGCCATCCACACTGAACCCCTGATGTAGCTCAACACCTCTGCCATTAGTATACAGTAACAACCTATGTAACTAATTTGGTCTAGCTGGGCACACATTGAATCGCCTGCACTAGCACTCCACCAACACCAACCACCCATGTGCATGACTAGGAAGCTGCTTATTGGGGCCCAGCCAACCCTCCTAAGTCGTAACCTGGCAGAATGCACACACTCATCTTAAACTTAACTCTTAGAATCTCCCATGCATGGAGTTCGGTCCCCGAGGTTGTTCCAACCACACAGAGCCTTGAGGCCATACAAATGGGGAAAGGACGCTATATAAATGACTATTAAGATCTACAATCTACAATACAGTTATAAGTGGTCCAAGATTCTGTGTTGGAATGGGCTTAAGGAAAATGTTATGAAGGGAGTGTGTGGCTGTTGTAGAGTCAGTTTGAAGAGTAGGAGGATGGAGCAACTGGGGGTGGCTGGTTACCCACATCCAATTAGAGCCAATGAATAAACAATCATTGTGACTCACCTCAACCATGTGTCCTGCTCCTTATGTCACCCCCTTTAACCCAAACTTCAGAGGTAACTGGCTTTTCAATATACAAGTTTGGCTTCCACATTTTCACTTTTCATGTTCTGTCTTTTGTCCGAAACATTACCATTGAGAAACAATAATGCTAAACGAAATATATAAGGCCGTCTGAAGGACCAGGGTGGGTTGGGAACATAATTGAGCTTCATAGAAAGAAACAGATCGTGGGTACAGCAGAAATAATCTCGGCTAATTGCAGAAGTATTGTTAAAAATACTTCAACCTTCATTCTGCAGAGAACATATAGGGTTACAATACCAGGCAAAGGAACAGAGAATAGGAGCAAGGGTGATATAGTGATGATGGAAAAAAATCCGAATGGGGATAATTGTCCAAACAGATCTAGACCAAGACATTTCAGATCAAAGACACATTTCTCCTATGTTCTTTTGCATCCACTGAACACACCCATCGGTGCCCACCTGTGCTCTAAAGAAAACACACCTCTTTTTACTGGTCTGAAAAAGGCTTACATTACACATCATAGGGTGGCTGGAGCTTTTATTGAAATAGAATCATGGAGGTTTCTTTACTATGATAATATGAACAAGGGCAACATCACTGATTGCAGCTATTGCTTACAATCCCATTTACCTAATAATTTGCTCCAATTCTGTGTATGCAAAATATGAATATTGCAAGCATTCTACTGGGGGCAAACTCACTTAAGTGAAACTGCCTGCACAAATCTGTTTAAGCAAGCAGTCCATGCCCCCACCAAAAGTGTGGCTTGGAACATGCCATGAAAGTGCTACAGCCATCTGTGAGTGAAACGCTGATTCTCAGTGGCCAGCATTCTCCAGGCTGCATCTCTGTGTGCAGCAGTTTTCCCAGTGTCAGGTCTGCACTGTCGCAAGCCAGCTCAAGGTAAAGCACATTACCGATAGGGTCTTTTTAGACCTCGGCTCATTTTAAAGTCCCCCTGATAGAAACCATCAATAAAAACATGAGCCTTTCTACTACTTTAAAAAAACGTTTTCTGCCTGTGATAAGGGCCAAGTGGAGTGCTAACACCCGCCCACACCAGCTAACTTGTTGGCAGTTGGAAGCGTGCAAACACATGTGCTTTGAAGGGCAGTCAAAGGGTCTGGGCCCTTGCCACCCTTCCCTCCTCCTGCAAGGTAAAGCCAGTCGTGAGTCAGGGACATGCTTGCAGAACATGCTGCGCTCGTGAATTGGGGCCTTAATGTCAACACTACTAGCAGCTGCATTACCGGCTTAAGCCAGTAAGAGAGCTCATTGGGTTGAGCGCTCGCGTTCGAATCCCGGCAAGGCCAACTCAGCCTTTCACCCTTCCGAGGTCGATAAATGAGTACCAATTTCTGTTGGCTGATATTGTATGTAAATATGTGCTCTGTAAAGCGCTTTGGATAAAGGTGCTATATAAATAACACATCATTATCATTATGGCCATAAGATCCAACCCCTGAAGTACTACTGAACAAGAAGCTGTCAATCACTAACATTCCTGGCAGGAGGATGAATGGATGGAAGATAAGTTGTTTGGATGAGGGAAAACAGGGAGAGCACCAAGTGGGAACAATGTTTTAGGCAAGAAGAGTGGTGCATAGAGATAACAGATAATGGGATGCAGGAATTGATTAAGGTGGAGAGCAAGTGAGAGGGAGATAAAGGCAGTGAGAGAAAGATGAGAGAGTGGGAAGTGTTGACGATTGAGAGTAGCATGTTAACTACTATGTTTGCATTTAAGATCTCTTATTGTCCTTCAGGTTGCCATTGTGTCTGTCCATACTATTCATGCTCTGAATTGTTTTTTATTATAAACCCGTTGCTGAAGCATGTTCTGATGAGCCTGATAAGGCCTATGGGGCCAATTCACGAAGATTCACTTTTGCAGCCACAGTTTGCAGAACCGACAAATGCATGTGCAACCACCTACATTTTGCAACAAGGTTGTAATTCCCAAAAGAATCGCATGTGCAGCCCTCGCAGTTTTTGACTGCCACAAATAGTGCCAAATATGGCTGCAATTCACATAAAAAGTGTTCATCTTCAAACGCAAATCCCTTGAATGCAAAAAAATATGATGCAGAAAAAGGTAGAAACGAATATCTTTCCTTTTACGTTGCATAAAACCTTAAGGAAAGTGAACTGCTTTCAGGGAAAATTGTGTAAAAAAGTCAAACTTACTCCAGCAGATTTGCCTATGTTCCCAATTGAACTTATTTCAGGTTCTGGTATTGGCAGCTTGCTACTTCAGCAAGTTATACATTTGTTGTGAATCCCCTTATATCATTTCTACCTCTCCAGACACACATGTAAACTGTATGTGTCTGGAGGTTCACGCCCCCTCTATCCTAATTTGCTGCACGTGTTTATTTTTTATTTTTTTGGCAGCTGGTAGAAAATGGCTGTCTTCAAGGTTATATGGATCGGGCACAATTCGGTAGGATAAGAAAGAAACATGTTGGGCTTGTTTTAACCATTGTTGAAATTTATTTTGTGTGAATGAATGAATGAATGAATAATATTTCATGAGTGTATATGATGCTGTATGATTATATTGTATAGGCCATTGAACCATCTAGACGTCTTTTCTTTTGGGACCCATTTGTGGAATTACGCTACTGTGGCCCAATACAGTGATGTTTTTTCTAAATGTTTGTGTTTAATCTTTTTTTATTAAACTCCCCTTCTCCCTTGATTAACTCCATGAGAGGGTAATTCAATTGTTTGTGCATCAAATTTATATAATGCATTTGTGTTTGAATATTAATTAAAATATGCAAAAATGGTAGACTCTTCAACTCTGTTGTCTTCTATCTTTGATGGAATTCCTGTGATCTGAGGATGAAGGTTGGCTTTCTCCTGCTTTGCTAAGAAAGCGGTCAATTTGGACTCACAAGCCTTTTTTGTTGTTTGACAAGGGTTCCGCCCTTTATGTGAGGGTTTGCTTGTGACTTATCTTTTTCCCTGAACCTCTCTGTGTTCTATTGTTGTTCGGGCACAATTTGTGCCAGCTGTTTTTTTTGCATATGTTTGAGCCTGAAAGTCTGCTTGCACCCCACAAAATGCTTCATGAATAGCGGTCTGTGCTTCTTAAGTACTTACACACTAGCATTGTAGACATCATATAAAGTCAATGCATGCCAAGTTGCAACTGTTTGCGTTGGACACAAATCGAAGCAAGAGTTTTACTCATAATGCTTAATAATGCTTGTCCAGCGTTATTGTTTCCTAATCTACTTCTAAGCTTTACTTAAGCATTTACAGAACAAGATAACCGAAGCAAGTGAGATATTGACTGACATAGTAATTAAACGCTAATTAGATTTTTCGGTAATACATTTATATAAACTGCAATAGTTACTTAACTTAATATCACATAAATCCTTGAACATGTTTGCTACATCAAAGTATTAATTAGAAACTAATTTATGTTCAATGTTCATGCTAGTTTGATTAACGCACATTGAAAATTGATGTCATTTGCCTAAATTAATTAAACACATTTTTAGCTATTATGATTTTCAGCAGTGCTTATGTTAGCAAATACCATGTTCACACAAAAAAACAAACATCAATCAGAAAATGTTAAAATGTTGTGAAATGTGATCCCTGAAAACATGAAGTGGAAACTACACAGAGAAATCATGAAGAAACCGTGCGTCTTAATGCGTTGATTTGATTAAGCACTTTACAAAACAAAAGTGGCTCGCACTAATAAAAAATAATGATTTCTTGAGTCTATGGAATGGTCAACGTAGGCAGGGTGTGAGTGAGTAATGGTGCAAACCCCAAAACGAATCCTCAAACTCGCTTCCTAAATACAATCCAGGTAAAAAACTTAAAAAATTAGGAATTGATTTTTATTGGGTAAAGGGGGATATATACTGGTTGATAGCCCATACCTGGAGCTTTCACCTGGCCAGGCCACAGGGACTACTCCATGCACATAAATAGCCAATAGAAACTATTGACCTAACAGAAAAGCTGCAGATGCTTACACAAGAAGTCTACATCACCTCAAATATTGAATGAAGAAGCAGAAAACCTCCATGTAACATATTAGCTGTCTCTCAAAGGGCTGCTTTCAGGGTCAGTGACATCAGATCACATAGATACAGGTACATTGGGGCCAATTGTGAAAAAATAACGCATCCAAAAATAGTGCAGAGAATGTGCTATTTTTAGATGCTCTATTTTTAGCAATGAACAGGTCACCTTATTCTCAAAGAGACCTCTGCATTTCCAGGGGGCTGTGCTGCAGTGTAAATGATGTGCCAGCCAGCCCCCTTGCATAAACATATGTATTACATACGGGTAATAAGCTGAGAATGCATTTCACACTGATGGACTCTTGAAAGGCATATCATTGTGAAATCTCAACATAGAGAGAAAAACATGTAGGTCCTTGTTTGAGGGATATAAATGAAAGTGGGACAGCGACTGTTCATTCCGCTGCTCTCCCACCACCACCCGCAACAGGCCTGTTTCAAACAAGTACAGGTGATTGTGTTTGATTGTGTTTGATTGTGTTTGATTTCTGCATATTTCATAGCGCATACCATTTTTGAAGATGGGATGCATGCTTAAATGCACAGAAAAGCCTCCTTATTTGGGCGCATGCGCACAGGTGGTGGATAAGGGCATCAGCTGTGCACGTTCAGACGCCATTTGTGAAGATAACACCTCTTTTTTGTGCAACTGATCGAATGCAGTAGCACCAATTTGAAGTGGTCCCGCTTTCAAACACGAAACGGGTTTACAGAAAAATACCATGTTGACACTAGGGTGTTACAAACATTGAACAAGCCAGAGATTCTGGTACAAGTTACAATGCTACATTATCTGACAGGAAAGGATTTAACAACGGGTATACATCATAATCCAAGTACTGGTTAAATGAAGGGAGGGACTTGAGAAACATGTAAGTGGGCCAGAGGGACCATTCAGAAAACCAACAACACAGACGCTGGTTTTTCCCCACCTCAAAGTAAAGTGGACAGGCATGAGAAGAAGTCCCAACCACGGCCAAGGGAACTCGCCACATACACTGGGTGAAGCTATCCTGGCTTGGCTCCCTATCACCCTTCATTGGAGAGGGTGTGTGTGTGTGTCAACATATGGGAGCAGCAGGCATGTGCAAGCTGGTGGTCAGCCACAGGGAGTTGGAAGACAATGCAAGCCAAGATACTGCTGAGGGGCCCGAGCACATGGTGCTAAGAAACACACAATCCAGTAGCAGCTCTACGAGAAAACGTGGTGAGGAATCAGCTTGACATGTGTTACGGAGAATCATAGGAACATTTGGGGCTAAAATAAATGTGTATCAGGAAGTTCCAGAGACATGTCTGTGGCTGTAGCTACCGTGTAGCCATAAGAGTCAGAGAGATATTGGCATGTCTGCAGCTCTAATTCAGCATTTGCAACTATGTAGCAAACAAACCAACAGAAACATTAATGTTTGCAGCATACATGCAGCAGGGAGGCATGGAGACATATTTTCAGTTGCAGCTATAGTGAAGCATGCACATCCAGAGAAATATTATCAAATTTGCAGGCCACATGCAGGAGTGTGTCTCATCGAAATATTTATGGTTGCAACTCTTGTGTAATAGGAAGAGCCACAGAAACAGTTCTCAGGTTTATGATCCTTGTGCTACAGGGAGAAATCAAACAATACTCATGTTTGTAAATAATATTAATCTATTATAATTGTAAGGCACTTTGATCCAGAGCGCTTTACATGGCACATATTTACATACATTATTATTTCAGCCAGCAAGGGCAGCCTGAGAACATTCTCATGTTTGTGGCTCTTTTGCAGCACAGAAACTGAGAGAAATGTTTGTGGTCGGAGATATCATGCAGCGGAAGGACCCAAAGACATACTCAGATCTTTGTGGCTTTGGTATAACAGGGACAACCTCAACAATTATCCGAATTTAAGGCTGGAACTGTGGTAACACAGTAGCTTATAGTATTTCAGAATATTACACTCATCTGCAGCCATTCATTAATGCTATCCATTTCATAACCACAATCATCGTCAATGAACCCTGTTTTACTCATCTGTGTGTAACTTGAAGAGGACAACAAGTCCTCATCACTGGAGGTGATGTGTTGGCTAAGTCTAAGAGTCTTGCCATAGTCTACCACAAGGGAATGCTCGTTAATCCTAAATATTTTCAATTGCTCAACATGAGGCATTAGCAGGCTTCCCCTGTGGCCAGGCCCAGACAGTACACTGCCAGGAAGACAGCTTATGGAATCTATGAATACGTTCACACATGCTGCAGACAGTCAGCAGCAGCGCCCGGGCCGGGCATTGGTAATGGTAAACAAACAAGATTCTTAACTCTGCTGCCTGTAGTGCACCGCGCTCATGCATTCCCTCTCCCCCCTCTCCGCCTGCACCTGCCGCCTGTGCATTTGGAGTGTCACGTGCCCCTGCGTGTGCGCAGCCTCAGCTTCAGAAGCCACTAGCCAGGCAGCGACGCGTACTTACTACTGACAGCATGAGAGAAGTGTGACTCCGCTGACTCGACCTCCTGGAGACTGGAGTCCCGAGGAGAGACCTCACACTTACTCAGCCTACTAAGTAAGGTAAGTCAAGTCAAAGTGGCCCCAGGCAGGTGTGTTTTCGTGCAGGGGTGACACAGCGATGCAACTCTGCCTGTCTACTCAATGTTTAGAATTCAAGAAAAGCCAGCAAGCTCCTTAATTCGTCCCATTTGTTAATTAATTTGCACGCGATAAATTGTAACACTTCCCCAGCTTTCCTGTCTAGCACCTGTAAAGCTGCATAAACTGCTGATGACACCGCAGAGAGTAAAAGGGGGGGTTTGTGGGGCACGGTTTCTGACCACACAAAACTGTGCTGCGTGTTCATACGCTGTGGGTCTAAACAAAAGACTGTGCACAGCTGTGAAGTGACCCCCTCCACCCCCATGTCCTGTCTGCCACCCAGGGAGGTGCAGTGCAGGCCAGGCCGGCATCGGGTGTTGGGGGAGGAGGATTTAATTAGAGGGAACAAACGAGCGACTGTCATATTTAGCACGCTGTGCGTGTTAACTGTATAAATATGATATTTATACAGTTAACACGCGCGGCACGTTGAAGTTGAAGGAGCTGCTAGTGCTTCCTCAGTGTGGGCGCGCCCCATGCAGCCTTGCATGCCCCCCGTGGGCAGGCGGCATTCTTGCCAACATTCTGTGACCAAAAAGTCTAAGATGTAGGATTTTTCAAGTTTAAAAAATAATACTTAGCATAACAATGACATCACAGGAAATTACCAACCATACATTGTTGGCACCACTGGAGAATTCTAAAATGCACAACCCATCAAACAGCACAGCATGGAGGGATGTTGAAATGTTTACAATGTATTTAATTTTGAAAGAGGCGGCAGCACCAGGGCCATCATGCCTTACTATGGAGAGCCATAAACATGGTTTTCCCCCTCCCCCTGTCAAGGGTAAGATTTGTGTTTTGGAGAGAGTTGTTTCCCAGTCACCTGCAATTAAAAAAAGTTTGAGACTACAAAAACCAGAATCCTTAGAGACATCAATGTGAATTAACCTGAAACACCTGAAAAGGAAATGTAACTAGACATGCCTGAAAAGGAAAAGAAACACAGCCTCCCTGATGATTGATGGAGTCAAGAAAACATTTGGAGGAGAAGACAATTTGTTGCTACAGCCGGAAAACTTGACTGGGAACCAGAGTGCGCGCCTTGTCATCATTCTGAACACTATTTTCCTGGAGTCCCGGGCTCAAGAGGCTGCAGCACCAGGGCCATCATGCCTTACTATGGAGAACCATAAACATGGGTTTCTCCTTCCCCTATCAAGGGTAAGATTTGTGTTTTGGAGGGAGTTGTTTCCCAGTCACCTGCAGTTGAAAAAAGTGTGAGAATACAAGTACCAGAATCCTTAGAGACATCAATATGAATTAACCTGAAACACCTGACAAGGAAATGTAACTAGACACGCCTGAAGAGGAAAAGAAACACAGCCTCCCTGATGATTGATGGAGTCAAGAAAACGTTTGTAGGAGAAGACAATTTGTTGCTACAGCAAGAAAACTTGACTGGGAACCAGAGTGCGCGCCTTGTCATCATTCTTAACACGAGTAACTATGTTTCAATTCATTTCAAAACATTGAAATATATCACTTATACAAATTTCATTGAAAGAAATAAAAAAATATCACCAATAAAACAGAGCAAATGCTCACAAAAAAAACAGTACTAATTGTCTAGTGCTAATTGTCCAAAGTTACACTTGTTCATTTATGGATTATACTTTGCTGTTTTATATATTATATGCTACAATTATGTTATTGTTTGGATTCTCAAAAGTTGTATACCTAGCCTTTTATCTTTCAACATATTAAATGATATGCTAAGTTTGAAATGTATGTGGGGAAAAACAGAAAGCCATTGTGGCCTCGTGGTTAATTGCTGCGCCTTTTAATTCTGGCAGACCAGGGTTCAAGGCTGTATGTTTTTTTTTATTTAGCTAATGTAATTTAATTAAAAGAAAATCAACACAACTGGGAGGCGGTGAGGTTTGTTGCAGTGCAGTCCTGTGATCTTATTTGGCATGGGGGCGTTTAGACGTGGCTGCAATGTGAGCCATGCCCAAACATCCTTTGCACCAAAATAACGCCACCAGAATAGCTTTTGCGCTGAAAATAATGCACCAAAATGAGCACTGCGACAGAATGGCTGTGCCAAATTGGGGCGCTGCAAAATGACAGTGCGAAAAGGGGTGTACCACTTGCAACACGCTGCTTAACCAAAGTGTGTGGTCCATGGCAAATAATTTAGTCTCACTGCACATTGCCTAAACACATTGTGATTCCTCAAAGCCTGCAGTCTGAAGGCCATGGCTAGTGGTCTGGTAGCATTTTAAAATAGACAGTGGGCACCACTGACCATGGCCAGAGACCATGCTAGTGGTCTGGAAGCGTTTTAAAAATCTACAGAATAAGAAACCCCTTGAAATTCAAGGGAACATCTTTTGTTGCAGGGAATTTAAGGTGAGAACTTAATGCAACAAAACCCCTGAAATTCAGCTAAAGCCACCTTAACTTCATGCCCCCTGTTGCGCAGCCTAGGACCACAATGATGACAAATCTTCTTGCAAAAACTGCATCAGGATAAAGATTACCTCGTATATTGTAATAGGATAGATCAACATATCTTTTCCATTCCTCTTCAGGGAACAGATTAACCTCTCTAACATTGTTCATGAGCATATATTTATGGAAGTAGTGGCAACATTTCAAGCCATCTTTATACTGCAGAGCCAAATAAACAATGTGCCAAAGGGCACAACTAGTAGAAATCCTAGTAGAAATCCTATGCATCTTTATTATATTCTTATATTTGGTTTTATGATTAGCTATCTTACTTGCTTTCTCAATCAATGTAAACTTACTGGAGTGTATCTTTCTGATTTCTGTCCATAGTTCTTTTTTTCTTTTTAGCTATGACAACATCATAGTCTGCACAGCATTATCCCTTAATATAGCTAGTGGCTTCAGTACCTTCACAAAGAGATTACTAGCAAGGTCCATGTTACCTTTATGAACCTTTGCAGAGATCCATAGCAATCTATTGCCCTTAGTATTACATACCATGTTAATATTACTATTGTTCTTCTGGATAATCGTCCCAACATCTATCTCATAGCGCAAAATAGCACAATCACTTAAATCATTGCGAATCAGAGTAAGAGCATGAAAATGACTAATTACCTGCCTAGACACATAAACATAATCTATTCTAGACTTACTAAACCATTAGTCCCAGTATAGGCCCTGTCGCAGTCCTGCTCATGGCTCGGACAGAGATAATGCATACCATAACTCTCAAACAAATCATTCCATCTCCCCCAGTCAAGATCTTCTGTATAGGATACACCCCCTCACAAATTACATTAAAGTCACCTTCCACCATATATTGTTTTCCCTGGTAACGGATGACCCAATCTGCAAGGAATTCCTTTTCAATATTTATAATATCTGGAGTCAATTCGCACATAGGGGGTACATAAATGTTCACAAACAAGAGCTGGAAAAGCCCATCAATAAACACATTATCACTTAACCAAGTGTCCTGGAGGGCAAAGAGGTCAAATTCCTTAAAAATATGAAAGGAGGAGAAGCCCCCATTATTCCATGAAGCAATAGCAAAAGAAGAAGGGGATAGGGCCAGGGAGATCTTCATACACCAAAACTCAATTTCCTTTTTCCATAGGCTTTTTTTGATCAATCAATGATCTCATCATATGTAAATGTTTTACCTCAATATCTTTTTGACCGTTTAGTTCATCTACCTTATCTGTTTCCTTATCATCGTATTCACAGTGTTTCTTATACGAGTATGTGTCACATTCATAACCCAGTTTCAAAAACTCGTTAGAATAATTCAGTATAATTTCATCAATCACAGGTAAAATAATGTACTAGAGACCACTTTATCATTTCCATCTCCTCTGGAATTTCAACCAATTCTATATCCTTTGTAGTAATTGATGAGAGCTGTGGGATACAATTAATTAGTTCTAAAATACAGTTTCTGTTCAGGAATGGGCTACCATTGATAGCAATAACTTCTGTGAACAAAATACTCTGATCATAATTCGGTTTAGAAAAATCAGAACTGACAATTGATTAGTCTCTAAATTAGGGGGCACAAACAAGGCCTCATCTCTTACACTATGTTTGTTACCCATGACACCTCTATGTTCTAGGTAATTTGGTAAGCCTGGGTGTGGTGACATCTTTTGTAACTACTTCTGCATGGGTATAACCTATCACACCAGCTTCAATGTTGTTGTTGTTCATTACTATGCTAATAGCGCTAACAGAGAAGACAGAGGAAGGGCCAGCGCTCTCAACCACCTGGTTACCACCACCAAATTCCACTTTTTGCACCCATTTATCTAACGATACAGACTTTACTCTGGCTTTTGAAATTGCCTTCACCAGTTCATATCCTGTAGTGGTTGGGACACAGATAATGCTTTCAGACACAATGCTCACTAGAGCAGAAACATTAGTCAAAATATTTATAGGTGGAGCAATCACTCCTTTAGATTCAACTTTATCCCTTAATCTTTTTCTTTTGTTCTTTCTTCTAATTTCCTTACAAAGCTTTCTGTTAGCTATATTTTTTACATTGGGCAATGATTGGTTTATTGAAGGATGCATTGGAACCACCTCTTCATCAAGCACTACAGCCTCAGCCAGAATGTCAGAATTATTCAGTTGTGCTTCCTCTACCCCACCTTTCCCAATCTCTAATGTTCCTTCCATTAAAGGATGTGAGTCCTCCTCCAAGCTACTATTATGGGCTACTATTTTCTAACAGAATCTCCACAATTCTAGATACATTAAATAGTTTTTGTTTTTGTTTTTGGGACATGGTCATACATAGTGTAAATAATGCCTTAACTATAATTAGCATTTCCCAGAGAGAAGCTCCATTACATTCTTGATCACTATTAAATTGGTTCTCAATATTGCTATCCCCACATTCATCTCTTAATTCTACTGCAATATTCACTAGATCCGGTGATTTGGGTAACATAATATCATTCATACTGCTAACCCCATCATCTTGTAAGTCAATAGGTATAATTGAAACATGTCCAGTAGAATCTCTCTGTAGACTATAACAGAGGTTCAGCAATTAATTAGTATCCACCGGGGTAGGTGAATTTGAAGGACCCGTTATGACTATAGGGTGATTGGTCACATCCGGTCCCGACAAAGTAATGAGATCTTCAGGCAGCAAACAATGAACAGGGGCACCCATTTTTCCACCCAAAATACTAGAGGTAGTTGCAGAAAAAAAGCCAGTAATCTTGCTATCATCCACACAAACCGTAGCAACCAAATCAACAGGAGTAAGAGACTCTACTCCTCCATGCCCCTCAACCAGAAGGACAACCACTCCTGTATGCAGAGCCTTTTTATATAGTGTAACCACATTTGTAGGGCATCTTGGCCTCACTATTAGGTCATCCTTTATTGTGAAGGGAATATTCTTTTATTTTCCCCGGCATGATGATAAAATATCAGCACAGAAATCTGCCTTACTTGCACAGGTCGTAGGACCATGTAACCCGCAGGCACGTCCATTACAATTCCAAAAAATTCACAAACTGAAGGAGGAGAACAAGATAAAAGGTCAACAGGTTTCCCTCAAACTCCCACGCTATACTTCTGTCAAACTCCTGCATTTTAGGCAGAATCCTATCCAGCACCCTTTGGGAACACCACACACAATTAAGACTATAAGTGACAGTACAAATTCATCTTTGGTACAATCCCGTACTACACAGTAAGGTGGTAGCGATGGCTGAGCAGCCAGACTTATCTCAAGAGTAAAGTGAGCAGTATCAGAAGTTACACAAAGGACAGCAATTACTATGATTCAAACAAACACTGACTCAAGGTTTCTGAATAAAAGAATATACATTTATATACACATCCATTTGTAAAACAGTTCACTAAGTAAAGCAGCAGAAGAATCACAATCTTAATATACTACACAACACCCAATCAATTCTGGACAAGTTAAGCTCAAAATGAAGTGTGAGCAAAATGGCACTCCAGCAATTTAAAAAGGGAGGGAAAGAAAAGGTTATACAAAACCTAACAGCACCAACAAGTAAGTAGGCAGGGCAATCTAGAAAAGGCTTGCTAAATGAGGATTCAAAGCAATAGACCTGGGCCAATGTTAATGGTTCTGAGTCTTTGCAGAGGATCACACAGCTCAGAGTAGTTTGCGGTTAAGTCTTTGCCAAGAGTTTGAAATGAAGTTGGTTGAAGGAAAAGTTATTTAAAAGAGTAGAGAAGGACAAGTCCTTGGATTGGCAAAAGATTTAAAACACTTTGACCGCGGTCAGACAGAACGAACAACTGGGTTTGAACAGTACCTTAGAAGAAGAAGAATGCCATAGCTGAGGCAGAAGTTCCTGGCAGATCCTGCAGGCTCACGGTTCCTGAAGCGACTGTCAGACCGACACGAAGGAGGAAGACTGGAGGGTCCTGCGCTGCCGAGGGAAGAAACCAGCAGCAGAGCAAAGCAACAAATAAAAGGTGTGCTTCTTAAAACCCAAACAGGGTCCGGTCCTCCTGGCTATCCGGTTCACTGCAGCAATGCACAGCATATTCAACCAGGGGAGGGAGGCCTTGCTTGGTGCTTGGCAAACTGGTTGGTCCCACCAGCTCAAGTGAAGAAGATTCCTTGCAGATCTTCTCTGCCGTCGAAGTGTTGGAGATTCGGACCCACAGCATGGCTTCAGCTTCTCTTCGGTTCTCTCGATCCTGTGGCGACTCTGCCTTCCAAGTCCCAGAGACCTGCTTTTTATGCAGTGTTCCCCCATTCACACAACCTGGTTGTCAATCACACAGCAGGGTGGCTGTCCTGGCGGGACAGTCACTGAGCCAATGAAGCAAGAGTGTGACTTGGGTCTCCAAGGAGACCCTGTGCAGGGGTCCTAAAAACCCCTCCCTCACATCCTGTCTACCCTGACTCTCAGGCGCCTAACAAGGGCTTCTGTGCAGAAGCCCGCCAAAGGTCGACGAACAAAGGAACCAAACCTGGTTTGGCGCGCAGAGTAAAACACGAGAAAGACCTTTACAAAAATAAATGGTGAATAAACCCAGCCGGAACCAAATAAAACTAAATGGGGTCCAGCGGATTAAAGTTCGAGGCTACTAATATAGCCTAAAACAGTACCAAGGCTATTTTCATAGACCGCGGTAGGAAAAATATGGTAGATACCACTGCCACCAGCCAAATCTTAATGAAAGGGGAACGAAATAATGTTCCATGACAGAAAGACAAAAAGGAATAACTAGTAACCCTTTCCAGTACTCTATGGAAGATAGTTTGTACTGGGTCTGTGAATTTAAAAAGACTAATAAAGTCAATGGCAACTTTACATGTTCTGGGAGACAGTAGTCAGTCCCAGAAAATGGAGTTTAAAGTGGTAAATCTGAAAAAGATAACCCTGTGTCACTGCACTAAAGGTGCTGTGTGACACACAGTAAAAAGATGATGCCTATGGAGTATGTGAGGCTCCACAGTCTATGAACACAAAAAAATAAAACACACAGCAAAACACATGTAAGAGTGGGAAGAAAGGCTCACGCTCTTACCAGGTGAAAAAAAGAAAATCCTAGAAATCCAGCAAAGCTGCTGAGGGACTCCGTAGGTAAGGGAAATTAGCCATTCTGGAGAAGTCTCCCTAACACTGCACGACTGCACTTGTCAGGTGCTTCGCTAGCGCTCAGGATCATGGTGGTTTTGATCCATAGACTCTGTCTCCATTACCGGCACGGGATAGAGAGAGAAGAAACACCACTCAGGTAGGCACTTCCACTGCTGTGCAACTGTGCTTGTCAAGTGCTTTGCTGGTGCTCACGATCACAGCGGTTTTGATCCACAGACTCTGCCGCCAATACCTGCATGGGATAGACACAGAAGAAATACCACTGAAGTAGGCACTTCAACTGCTGCACAACTGCGCTTGTCTGGTATTTCCATCAGTCATTTAGGAGCATTCACTCGAATGAGTAACTCATGCCCCCCAAGTCCTCAAAGAATGACCGGGTCAGTGTAACATTTACAAGCAACTTTTGCTGGACTAGCTGCTATGCCCTACAACCTATGACATTCATTCAATATTTGATGCTGATATCTTCTGTCTCTGGTTCCCTGATGCCACATTCACTTAGATGGGGGTGCCTTGGGGCATGTGCTCTTACATTAACTATACTGCTGTTATTGGGAAAAGCTAACACAAGTGTATTCATACAGTGGCAGTACTGATATTATTGGGTACACATGAGTATATTCATATAGATGCATTGCTGGCTTTACTTTGTAATGCCAGCTTAAGTGTGTTCTTATTGTGGCAGTACTGGCCTTACTGGGTAAAACCAACATGACTCTTTTCTTTCAGTGGCAATGCTAGCATATATTGTGGCCTAGTTGGAATGCGTTGGAATATGCTCCTGAGCACAGATTTTGACCTGGCATCTGTACATTTTTCATGTTTATTTTACAGAACTGATTTGAATTGTGCAGCTTTTTACCCAACTTTTCACAGGAGGTAAAACAAAATTCACCATTTTAACCCATTATTTAAAAAGCATTCTTAGGGAGTACTTCTTCTAAGGAGAAATTGAATTTTGGTTATCACAACTCTGTAAGAGTGAGACATTTTGAGTAGATGAGCGGTAATCACCTTGGAGTTTTCAAAACGTTATGGATGCATGCAGTTGCACCGACGTTAGAGGTGTATACCATTCAAACATGTACAGCAGTTTTGTATGGGGCAGAGATATTGGGCTACAACAGTGAGCCCTTGGCAAGGGGTGAAAATACTTTCTATAAAAAAACGTTTAGCTCTTCTTGTGGGGAGCTGATCTTTCCTTGTACGTTTAGAGTTGGGACAGATAGGGATGCAATAACTGGCCAAATGTTAGTCTTTAGTGTTGTGGCTAGGATTGGGGTCCAACCCTTTATTAAGGTTGTATAAGAAAGTTCGTTTGGTTGTGTTAAATGTCAGAGGGGCAACCTCTTTGCCATGAATGATTCATGTGAAGGCTGATCATGCAAACCTAGTCAAGAGCAAGTTATGGAATAGAACTAATTATATTAATTGATGAAAATCCAGAAAGTAAAATCAGCTTATTGAAACGGTCATTGATGGGAACAATGGGAAATGCAGGGCTACTCTGCTTTTGGGACACTATTCAACATGAAAGCAATTTATAGGCAAGGAACCACATTTAAACCAGATCAAACGGGTTTTTACTAAAACTATTTTCTTGCAATTTTGACTTAGGCCCTTTCATAAGCTACGTTTACAGCTCACTTGCCGCCTGTATCCACATCACTGTACCATATGTGGACATACAGTAATGAAGACGAATGTGCTTTCTTTTTTTGGTGTCTTTTAAGCAAAGATGTCAGGCAATGTTGGCTTGTACCGAAGTTTTATGTTGATTAATACTGCACACCTCTGCCATTTGCATAGTCTCCAGGCACTCTCAAACAACAGTAAGGATTAAGCCCCGGATATGCACTGGTGAATATAAAAAGGTACTAGTAGTTTCCAAAATTTGTCAGAAAATATTTTAACTAGCAATTCGAGTAGGCCAGCCGACACGTGTTTCAACCCATCTGGGCCTTTCACAAGGCTATGATATTTGAAAACTTCCCACGGTTGGGTGGGTTGGTTGAGTTGCCAGTTCGGTGAATCCCAAGTGGGACTGGTAGAGATGACAATTAGCTTTCTAGAATCAACACGATAATCTGAAGGTCACAGGTTCTATGAATAAAGTGCCTAGTTGGGCTTGTAGGAGCTGAGGCTTTCGGCTGATGTACAGAGTATTACGAGGCCTTTCGGCTTGATCAGCATCCCTGAAGTGGCCTCGTAATACTCAGTACATCTTCAGATTATCGACTTGATTAAAACATTTTATGACAAGTTTTGGAAACTAAGACTACCTTTTTGTAAGCGCACACGTCTACCGTGGCTCAATCCTTACTATTTAATACATGAGGTGTGGGAAACACCTGCCCCTCCTCTGATCTTGCTGCCGATCCAACTTTGATAGCATATATATCATCTAATTAAGCACTCATTGCTGTGCCAGTTGATTCAGCCAGTGCCAGTGTAACTTTGAGTGGGACAATCGAGATTAGTCAATTGACCACAAAGGAGAATGTGATTTTTGTGTGGTCACTTATTTGGGTACGGCTTGGGTGAAAAGATCAAAATTCCTCAAACTTCTGAAGGTGAATAATTTTAAATTAGCTAAAATCTATAGTCACTTGTAGATATTTTTTATATTTTATTTTATTGTGTGTACTTTCTTTTTAAGCACAGATTTTAGGTTTTATTGTTTTTAGGTTCTTATAAAGTATTGTTAATTATAATGTATCGCATTTTTTCATAATGTGGCTTTGATGGAAACATATGTCAAAATAAATAAAGCAGATGATGATGATGATGATGATGAACACTCAGAAAGTTATTGCAGTTTCTAAGTTGCGCTGCCTGGCATTCGTTAAAGAAACCCAGTGTTTTAGGGGTTCAAAGTTGTACAAACAGTTAAATACAAATTACTCACAATATCCTTACAAAGATGCCTGTTTGTTGAAAAAAGAGAACTTTTTCGAAAAATGATTAATTGGGGTGGGCAAGCTGTATGGCCTTTACAAAAGAGCTTTTACAACTGGGTCTCTGTTGAACATTCATGATACTTCTAGATATTTTATTGTAGAAGTGGGCGCTTCTGATAGAGCTATTTGTGTGTTTTTGTCATAAAATCAGAATGATGAGCAAGCAGAGAATGTAGTATTATATCTTTCTTGCTCTCTTGTTAATGTAACTATTCGGTACAGAGCAAGAATTGTTGGATATAATGAATGGTTGGTCAAAGTGGAGAAAGTGTTGTTAGAAGCTTGAAGACCTTTAGGTATTTAGACTGACTATTATAATTGGCTAGTACAAAGGGATGCCCCTGAGCAAATCATATTCATTTAATGATCCCACTTTCAGCCATCAGCCAATAGGACCCGGATACCACAGGTACACACGAGTAGGTGCATATTAGCCCATGATAAATATCGCATCGGGAAATATAACTACAAATATGGCAAAATATAATTGTCCCAACAATGGAGGTCTATAGAACCAAGACTCGGTCTGCCACCTGGTGTGGCAGTGAAACCTGGGCTTATGCCAAAAAAATGGAGTGCTAAAGACAGAAGCATTTATAAATTACTGGTCAATTTGCCCCCTTTTACTTGGGGGCCAATTCATGGAACAAATGTGCACCAAAAATCGTGGTGCAAGCTGGCACAAGCGTGAAAAAGCAAGCGCACGTGCATGCGTGCGATTCATGGAAGGCCCTGTGTGTTTTTTCCCTGGGATGTGTGCCAAATCCATGCAGCCGCACACGGGCGCACACGTCATTGCAACATCCAGAACGCCCTCCGTCATGCGTACAGCGAAAGTGCACATTGTTAGCGCACACACCAAAGGGGGGGCGGAACATGGGGCGGAACACGCGGAATGGGGAACAACGCGTGAAAATAACGGCGTAACTGGGGAAGTACTGCTGGGAAGTACACGGAACGCCCACATGCACATGAACTACACGTATTCATGGAATCGAATAGGGGAAACCCGCGCACGGTCAAAGACACGCACAGGCCTAAGCACGTCCGCCAGACGAAGGCAGGCGGTAGCGTCCCTGCGCATTACAAAATTGTGCGCAAACAACAAACACGTATATACAGCTACACTGAATGTCCCATTCTGTGGCCCCCTAGGAGAAATGACGTGTCACGCAACACTCAGGCATCCCAAAAAAGCAAGAACAAGAGATACGCAACCCCTGTAGCCCACGTGCGTGTAAAAAAACACACGCAGTATGCTGTGGCAGCCAGGAACACAGGCAGCCAGGAACACAAAAAATGCATATATGATCAACACGCAGGCTGGTATGCCTGAAAAAAAGGGGTACGTGACTAACAGGGACACCCGCAGTTGGAAAAATAGCATGTGCAACTCACCATCTGCCTTGCGTGTAGAAGAACGCCTAGCCAACACCCACACCAAAAGAAGAAGTATGCACTGTAGCCGCTGTGAAGTAATCGCATGTGAACCCGAACGTCTGGAAAACACACGCGCTGCTTTCCACGAAAAGCCAGGGAAACGCCTGCCTGCACGTTACGTCACAGACGCGCTTACGTGCTAAGGGCCTTTCCTCAAATTACATGCTGACGTGCTGTTTTTTTACGTGCCAAATCACTCCGTATCAAGCTGGCCACGCGACCACACACAGAAGACCACGCTCCTGCCAAGAAGGCCGAAGTACTGCCCCGCAGAGCCCAGCGCCGACTACCACCAGCCATCTGCTGCTGCCTGCCTGCCTGCTGGCCACGTTCCCTGCTATTTGGTGCTTGCACATCAGCCATCTGCAGGGGTCCAGTTGCTGTGACCACCCCTGCTCTAACAGAAGACTCCTGACTGAAGTTCCATCGCTCCACAGCCCAGAACCAGGACCCAGTTGCCCACCCACACCTGCCTCGGGGTTGCCATGTCGGGGGAAACACCATCAGAGACTACTGGCAACCCCCAGCCAGAGAGGCAGAGGGCTACCAGCTTCAGTGCCTCAGAAGTTGGTATCCTGGTGGAGCAAGTCCTAGTGCATTATGATGCCCTCTACGGAAGAAGACGCGCCAACAAGGATGGACGTGAGAGGATCTGGAAGGACACTGTGGCTGCCATCAACGTGGAGGGGGTGGCAGCCTGCGACATACCACACTTACGGAAGCGTTGGGGGGACTTCAGGTCCAGGACCCTCAGGAAGGCCCGGCGCCTCTTGGAAGCAGCACATGCAATGAGGCGCCGGGTCCACCGAACTACTGACAACATGAGGGTCATGGAACACATTAACCCAGTGCTTCACTGCCAGATCCTCGAGAGGCAGAGCAGTCCGGAGTCGAGCGGTAAGTGTCCACGCGTACTTATTGGACGCAGTGCATGTTGAGGTGTGCCAGGAGTGTGCAGCTTGGACATATGTCTAAAAAGGCTCATGTATGGATGTGTATGTGCAGGGACATGACCGTGCTGCATGTGAGTCCTGTCATGTGTGTTGCACATCAATGGTGTATGTGTTCCAAAGCATGATGCACAACTTCATGTGGAGATGCACACATGTTAGCATTTCTGTGTATGTACTATGGCATGGTTGGGGTGTGACACATGGATGCTGCTTCCACCTTCATGTACGTGCACGGCATTCATGTGCATGTGTGAGTTTGACATGTGTGTGACTGTGATACGCCATGGATGCATGTGACACAGACAAGTAGGAACCTGATTGGCAGATGTGGCACTGTTGCCGATGATTGCACTGTGACAGGTGGTGGAGATGTACAGATGCATGTCTGTCTGTTGGCGTGTGTGCATGTGTTCGGCACTCCCCATGTTGCTTGTGACGTCATGCTAATATTCAGATGTTCATGCTGTTGTGTGTGTGTTTTTGGATGCTGCTGCTAGCTGCACGATTCCTGTTAATTTGTGCATGTGTGTGGGTTCAAATGATATGAGTGTTGGGGAGCGTGATGCCATCTGTGAAGATTGACACTGCCACTCATGTGCAACTGTCATGTGTGTATCTGACCATTGTACAGTTCCCTGATGCCTGTGTTCTGTCTCTCCCTGTCTGCAGCATGGACTGATGAAGAGGGCGGAGACGGTTCTGTGGAGCACAGCGGCAGGGATCCCACCGCCAGCCGGAGATGCAAGGCCCAGCTCTCCTCCCACGTAGTGATCTCTTCTGGGAGTGAGGAGTCTGGTGCCACGTCCAGGGCAGCAGCTGCCGAGGGAAGGTCCAAGAGGCAGAGGTTGGAGGTGGACACCTCAGCAGCAGTAGGGGCAGCTGAGCCCACACAGGGGCCTATGGAGGAAGATGGCACAGAGTCATCCAGGTTGGTGGGGGGTTCGGTTGAGGAGGAGGCCATGGAAGGCCTGGAGGGGGGATTCCACAGGTGCTAATGATGCAGTCCAGGGCCAGGCACAGGAGGCAGCACAGGCTGCCGCGGAGGTGCCTGTCTGTAATCCTGTCCCCGATCCTGTGACTGCATCATCTCGCACCAGCAGGGATGCCTTCATCCAGACCCGTTTTCAGGCAGAGGATGCGCACACAACAACCGGCCTTCCTCGCCCTGCGGACGTGGCAATTTGTGACCGTGTTGAGCCTGTCCTAGTTGAGATGGCGTTGCGTCAACGTGGTATTCGGGGTGATGTGCAGGGTTCTCGTGAGGACAATGCACGTCATTTCAAATACCTCATTGACCGCGTCGGCCTACTAGGACAGGTCACCAAGGCTGGGTTCCTCCGTGTGCTGGATCTTATAGCGACCCCCTCCTCAACTGAACCCCCTATGCGCCAGTCGTCCTCTGTGCCATCTTCCTGGCCAAGTATCACCTGGGCACCCTGTGTAGCTGCCCCTGAGCCAGCGGCCAGGCTGGTGGAGGACACATCCCTGCCACAGTCCGGAGTCAGAGGTCCAGAGGAGTGGCCACCCCACCAACTGGACCCCAGCAAGAGAAGGACGTGCAGGCATCGACAGGCAGGGCCCATGCACGGCAGCAGCAGGCTCAAGGTGGGAGCGATAATGGCTCTGGGCCATCAACATCACAGGGGCAGGCATCGGCCGGAGGGCAGGAGGACCCTGGATTAGGAGTGTCTTCTGTGTGGCAGCGGTTGGGCCAGCAGATAGATACGGAGAGGCGGCGGGCGGAGGAGGCACGACTCACTATGGTCAGGGCGGAGAACTCCATGTGCAGGGCATTGAGGCGGGCTGAGTGCCTCGAGGCAACTCGCAGGGAGTTGGAGGAGGCCATGGCTACATCCCTGTGAGACCTCGAGGCCAAGGAAGAGGCCCGCCTCTGGAACATCGACGTGGAGTTCGATGATGCCCTGGCCCGGAAAATCAAAGAGTGAGCCGTAGGACTTGCCCGCCGCCTTTGTACATAGTTCTTTAGACTTCGGTTTCCTTTTTTCATTTTTTTTTGGAGTTCATGGACTTTGCTCCACTTTATGTAAATAGTTTTTTATTGATAGGTTTTTGGTAGGTTTCCTTTTCTTTTGGGATCATGGACCCTTTGGACTTGCATTGTAAATAGTTCTAGACTTGTACATACTTTCGTTATTTGAACTTCCCATGGATCAATAGTTTTTACTTTATTTTTATTTGTTCATTTATATGGGCATTGGCGATGGACCACTTTTCAGTTTTCATGTCGTGGATTTTTGATTTCAGTTGGATTTTCCTTTTTTTTTGGTATTATATTCATTATTTCTTATTTTGCGCGTTTGGTTTTCATTATGTTATTTGATTGTGTTATTTAATACATTTCATATATCTTGATTATTGGTGTTGTGTAATCTCATTGGTTTTTTGCATGTCTCTATGAGCATTGCCTCAGTCATGTGTTGCCACTGTTTGGCTCTATTGTACATGTATGCATGGTCATGCTGGTTCTTTTGAGACTCTCATGGCATGGGTAATTTGGGAGTGGGTGCAGTGGAGGATTGTGTGCTTGTATTGGGGGGCAGGGGGATTTGGGTTGGCATTAGGAGCATGGGTATGTTTTGTTATTACACAGTGTTTGATGGGACATGAGTCAGGGCCTGCTGGCAGGTGCTCGTCAATGGTGGGTGGGGGACATGAGTCAGGGCCTGCTGGCAGGTGCCCGTCAATGGTGGGTGCGTGGGGGACATGAGTCGGGGCCTGCTGGCAGGTGCCCGTCAATGGTGGGTGGGGGATATGAGTCGGGGCCTGCTGGCAGGTGCCCGTCAATGGTGGGGGGGACATGTGTTGGGGCTCACAAGTGCATGGTGCCATGTGGGCTGCCTGCAGGACATGGTCAGGGGTGTAGGGTAGTCCCCTGTGGTGTGGGCTGCCTCCGGGGCATGCCCAGGGTGGATGGGCTGCCTGCAGGGCATGGGGATGGGGTAAAGGGCACACCCGGAGGGCTCACACTGCCAAATCGTGTGTGAAAGTCCATGTGTACCCCGGAATATGCATACCCCGCTCACACTAGCAAAATCACATGTAAAAACTCCCCACGCACCTCTGGAATATGCGCAGGCAGCCCATCCTCCCTCCCCAGGCCCCACAGGCAGCCCACACCACAGGGGGGACTTTTTCCACACATTTTACCTGATGCGAGCAGGGTACGTGTATTCTTGGGGTGCGCGTGGACTTTCCCATGCGTTTTCACTAGCGAGAGTGGGGTACGTGTATTCTGGGGGTGCGCGGGGACTTTCACACACGATTTCGCTGGCCTACATGTATTCTGGGGGGGTGCGTGGACTTTCACACACGTTTTGGCTAGCGTGTGCGGGGTACGTGTATTCCGAGGGGTGCGCAGGGAGCTTTCCACGCGTTTTCATCATTGGGGGCTGTATGCTGGTCCACTGGCCTTTGCGCCATGTACTGGATTTGTGCAATGTTTTTGACGCACGGGGCGGGATTGGGGGCATAACTGGTGCTGCTGCAGGGTTGCTTCGCCACTCTGCGCCACGGCTGCTTATGGATGTATAAATCCATATATACGCTGTGCGCCTAAATGGGTTTTGGCGCACTGGGCTGGTGCAGCCTGCTGCAAGCGCACTCTGTGCATCAGCCGCGTGCGCCACTTGTGCGCCGAATTCTATGAATTACCCCATTCATCTCTTGCATTCATAATGTAATTGTGTTGCAGATTGACTTTTTTATATGACTATTGCATCAAGCACTTTTCTGGTGCCGTGGTTAGTCCTCGGTTGTGTGTAATCGTTACATAAAACATTTCCTTGATGGATGATATGCATTTAATACCATGGTTTTAACATATTAGGAATAGTGTACAATTTTTAGTTGTAGGGTGCCTGTGGGAGACACCAACCAAAATAAAAAACTGACAGTCAAATATTACTATGTGTGCCTGATTGACCCTGTGGTTTTTAGACAAGCTCATTGAGGAAGCTTGTCCAACTCCTGTCTTTTGCTCATAATGAACCCCGGAAGAGAAATGCAGATTTTCTGCCCATGATGCACCACTAAACATGTGTCTACTGAAATATAGACTTTCCATATGTCTAGTGGGAGCGTATACTAACAGGTGGCCATCTATGGCAGGGAATACGGGATATTTTCCTTTTTAAATAACTTTTTATTACATTTTAAAGTATAATACATCATCATATCAGCAAATTTTGACAATATATTAAAAGAAAAGTGTATTTGACACATGCTAAACCTACAAAATAAACAACCTAAGTATGACCAAATGTTAAATGCAGATAGAGGTTATATAAAATAGAAAGAGAGAAGTGATAGAGAGAGGAAAAAAATATTAGACTGAGAACCATAAAACAATACTTTGATTAATCATCCTCCTAGACAGCAAAGTAACTGTTACGCTCACCTGGCTCCCACAGGGGCGTCGGTCGGATCCGGACGGCTGTGGTGTCCACCAACTTGATGCGTAGTGCAGAGATGACTGACTGGACTGGTCCTCCTAATCTTGTCTACTTGACCCGTAGAAGTATTCTCCTGCAAGTGGAGGGATGGATTTAGCCACCCGTGGATTCAAGTGATAGCACCCCCCACAGTCCTCCCAACTAATCACCTCCGATGTGCCCTCTCAGCAATCTCACCTTATATTCTTGAAAGATGAGCTCTCCATCCTGCATGGATTGCAGAGGCGCGTTGATGCCAGTTACTTCACTGGTTTGAAGGCGTGGGAGAGTTCCGGAGAGTATTGACTCTGAGGTTCCTGGCAAGGTCCAGTAAATATCAAGTTCATAGAGTTCAATATGTCCGATGTTTCACTCTTGTCCCTCCTTCCTTCCTTGTCTTGCAGCTGAGATCATGAGAAGATGCTCTCGTGGCAGCTGGTGGCGCTCAGATAAGAGTCTGTATTATCCGACGCTGTCCGGTAAATGTTGCACATGTTTAACGTGTTGTTTTTCTCTCACTTTGCAGGTGCGGCACATGAAGATGTGGAGAGTTATAGAATAATGCCTCCGGTGGTAAATCAGGTAAGTCTATGGTGATAAGAGTTATATTTGTTGGTTTTCTCTGCTCACCTTGTTGTTTTCTTTTGTCCCCCAGGTGCCGGAGTTCGGCGAAGATGCGACGTGTACAGAAATGATGTTCTTTCCAGGTCCGGAGGCGAGATGGATCCGGAATCAGGTGAGGAATTCTAAAATAATTTGTTTTCTAACCTTGTCCTTTTCTTTCCTCTTTGTTTTAGGAGCTCCAGATTTGAGGCGGGCGTGGCAGAAGACTGGATGCAGACTGCAGGCACGGTGAGCGTTATGCTGCTGGATGCAGAATAACGCGAAGCGTGTGCTGTTGTTCAGGCGTGGTTTAAAAAATAGTCCCTGTAATAAAATAGTCCCATCCAGGCCTCATGTTGGCTTGGACTCACTAGCAGCATGGTCTGCATCAGGTAAGTAAAGTCTACGACTGATTTCTATGATGAGCCTGGCGCCTAAGGCACCAGGACTGAACCCAAACAGCCCCCAGCCGGGGGTGTTGGGGTTTTAATAAGTATCTGGATGCCTGCTCCCGGAGATGATGGGCTTGGTCCTGATGCCCGGGGGTAGGCATCATGACAGTAACAAGCACCAATATCAAATTGGAGAAATAAAAAATAAAATAATCATTCAAAGAGACAATGCCATTCAGGTGAGGGTTCTACATCAACCATATACATCAAGGAAACTTCTCCAAATGCCCCAAAAGTTTTCAATGTCTCCTGTATTTTTGTAGATGGCTTTCTCATAGGTTGAGACAGTTAGAACATCCTCTACCTATTCTTCAATATTGAAGGAGCTGCTTGACTTCCAAGATCTTAGTATCATTCTTTTAGCGATCATACAGGCACGATGCAACCAAGTTACTCTGCCAAAGGTAACTTCATCCAACACAAATACGTCTCCTGGAATCAATAATGTGGCTGACAGGGGTATTGTACAATTCAAGATCAATCCAAGTTTTTCACAGAAACTCTTGGAAAAAATGTCCTTGTCTTTGGGCAAAACCAAATTAGATGACTAAGGGATCCTTTCATGTTATTGCATTTTCAACAAAGATTGTTCTGCCTGAGATGTCTCTTGTGTAACATTACAGGTGTCCAGTATGATCTAAAAAGCATTTTTGTTTGAGATGCCCTAAAGCCCCAGTCTAGGCACACCAGGCGAGTATTCTCACAACAGCGTTGCCAGCAGTCTGGATCAATGTTCTCTCCCATTTCTTCCGCCCATGTAGCCGGCAGTCCTGGATCACCTTTTCGGCAATTCTTTAAGAGACCGTACATCATAGCGGCCGGAAGAGATACACTTACACATGTTCGCAGTGCCGACCAAGCTACATTCAGAGATGGCAGCTGAGGCGAGCCGAGACAACCAACAACAATAGCCTTTAATTTCCTGTATTCATTTAATGTGCAATCTTCCATGTTATGAGTTTGACTCAGTTGTGTAGTGGCCCCCTTCTCTCAGATCATGAAAGTATTTTACACCCGCCAAGTACCATTCTGACCAAAAAAAAAACCTTACCTTAACATTTCAAGGCCGGATTGAGCCAAATGGAGGCATCCAGGTGAAGGTAGGGATCAGAATTCATGCGATTGGATATTACACCAGCAATCTTGTAAAAATCTGGTCAGAGGGTTCGCCTCTCTTAACTTATTTTTCCTAACAGTCAGCAGAGCCTCTGGATCTAACTGAGACATAGCACTACACTCCCATGCCAGATAGTCCGAACATTCACTACCAGAGTTAATGATTTTACACAGATGGCGAGTCGAAAAAGATAGATGATAGTCTAAGAAGTTTGGTAAATTCATTACACCCTGTTTCAACTTAACTTCTAATTTCCAAATTGCAAGTCTTGGGGGCTTCCCATACCAAATGAACTTTTGAAAAAGTGACTTGGCATCTTGATTGGTAACATTGACATAATATAATTCACTTGTGGAGCCAAGTTCATCTTTATGCAATTAATCTTCCCCCACATAGATAACTTTAACAGCCCCCATCTCTCTAGATCAGATTTCAGTTTCAGGAGGAGCATTCCAAAATGCATCGCCAGTAGTGTTACCACCTCAGCCCCAATCCAAATGCCCATGTATTTCATCTTCTGTATACACCATCTGAACTGAAAATGAGCGCATGAGGTTTGCTGACACAGGTTGTTGAGTGGTAAAATTTCAGACTTACTCCAATTGATTTTATAGCCTGAGACTGCCGAAAACATCTGGATGTCACGCATCATGTGGGGTATTCCACTGGCCGGGTCTTGGTGGGCAACCAATAAATCGTCTGCGTAAAGCCAGATTAAATTAGTACGATCATTACCAATTATAGGCCATTGATTAACATCTGTTCTCAAGCAAAGGGCCAATGGTTCCATGGACAAGATGAATAACAAGGGTGAAAGCGGGCAACCCTGTCTAGTACCTCTATGAAGTCTAAAAGCAACAGAGGTGAGGCCATTTGTGAGCACACTAGCAGATGGATCCTTATACAGTAGTTTCACCCACTGTAGAAAGTTCTGACCAAATTTCATCCTCTTCAGACATGAGAACAAGAAGGCCCACTCCACACGATAGAATGCCTTTTCAGCTTCCAGTGAGATAACAGCATTGGCTACACCTTGTTTGTGCCCCTTCTCAATGGACAACAACAGGTGTCTCATGTTATCAGCTACTGGCCTGCCAGTTACAAATCCGACCTGATTAACATGGACTAGAGTAGTAATTACTGATTACAAACGTACAGATAGCATTTTTGCTAGAATTTTGCAGTCACAATTAATCACGCTGATCGGCCTGTAGTACTCACATTTTGTGGCGGATTTATCTTTGTTTCCTCAATACTGGGATATTTTCATTGACCCTCAAAACACGTAAAAGAAATTATATATTTTTTCTTGTGCACCTTACATCATTCCCTGTATTAAAAGTGTTTTTTTCACAATATTGAAACAGGACTAGTTCTGGGGCACTAAGACCTTTGTTATTTTGCTTTGCGTCTTTTGTCTGTTGATAAAAATAGGTAACTCACATTTTTTTGCCTAAAGCATGGAAAATAAGAAGCTAGACTCAAAAAGTTGCAGGCCGTAATAAGCATTGATCTTTGGGGAGATGTTACCTTTTTTTTACAAAGGATTTCTAAGGGAGGATTATATTTTATTATTCAGATTTTAGGATGAGATGATGAAGTTTTCAAGTACTACTGTTGAGTTGGTAAATCTCTTTTTTCTGAAAATGTGTATACATTAACTACAAACCTGGATACAGTTAAGCTTGCATTGTGTTTACAAAATGTATGATGCTTAAATATATAAAGCGCATCTTCTGTATCTTATTCTGGTTCAGTCATTGGCCCTGTGCTTTATTTGTGGGGGGTGTTTGCCAGGGCTCAGCCTTGGCACCTCTTATGAGCACTTATTGTCTCAGACTCAGTTTAATTATGATGTGGTTGTAAACATGCTACAAGCAACAACAGTGTGGGCAGGGATTCTGCATCCTAAAGAAGGTGGCTATGCTGGGTGCTCGTGCAAGCCATGCCCACTCACTGCTCCAGTCCATCTGCATGACATCGGTGCAGGTCCGCTACTGTAATAATGAGCAGCACTGCCACAAAAGGTTGAGTTGACAACAACAGGATAATCAGCGAAGAGGAGTGTCTGTCAAGAGTGTCATTCTCTACAAGAAGATTTTACTAGAGTGATACAGTGATGTAGAGGCAACTTCATTAATTCAGTAATGATTTTGCCTGAATGTGTCCAACAATTTACCATTGGAGCAAAGCATGTTTGCTCTTTTTCTGAGGAAAAATTGTCAATATGTTCCTCTTTGTACAAAAAAGGCTCATTGACCCAATAATCAACCCTGATGCACTCTTCTGTGGGTACACAATCCTTCAGAGTTTTAAATCTCCAAACAATCAAAGAATAAAATGTATAGGATGATATTTTGATATTTTAATGCACGAAAAAATTAATTAAATGATGTTTTAATACACATCAAAAAATAGTTATATTTTATAAGAGAAAATCAATGTTCATTTGAAATTCTTCCTCAAATCCTAATATTCAACTGTAATCACAAACCTTTTTTTGATTTTCAACAGTAATCACAAAGTGTTTTGTGTATTTAGTACATGAAACATATGACAGCATAGATGCATTGACAAAAAATGAAGATATCCATCATCTTTATTGTCTTCCCGATTTTAACATTGATCCTTCTTCAGGGGCAATTAAACTGTCTTTCTATGAGTAATAACATATAACAATAAATAAATCCACATCCTTTCAGCCATTATTATTTTACATGGCTGTACCCACAGCAGTCACTAAACTCTCAGTGTCAATCACAAGTAACCGACTTCACCTGTAAAAAAACACTCAATTTCTTATGTGATGACCTTTTAACGGCAACTCTACATGGTAGATAGCATAGAAAATAGTGTACCATCCCCACTATTGTTCCAATGACATCTGATTGAGAAAGTGACCACAGAGTCCATGCTCACTACAGTTCGACAATGACCTGTAAAAAATCACCTATTTTAGTATTTCAAGTGAAAACCACCCACTGAGTTAAAGGCAGCTATATAAGGAGTTACTACTATTTTACCTGAGTGAGTATATCGCGAGTGAGGATATTGCGAGTTGAGAGACACGTTCCCGGCAGCTATGTAAATGCAAACAAAGACGCACGCTCACCATGAAGCTGTCAGTCATCTTAAAAAGTTTAAATCACAATCCTGTGGTGTAGATACAGTGGTACAAAATACTTTGCTGAGCACTCAATCTTAAAATGAATTTGATCCTAACAGCGTATTCAAACATCTACCTCAATCCTAGCAACTATGTTAAGATGCTCAGGTGTATAAGCCCACTCACAAAAATCTAGCTGACCTGCAAGTGATAATAAGTAAACCCCATCAACATATGAACAATGTACACTTCTTGCGATTAGCTCATTATGTACACATATCGACCATGCTCCATTGTCTCTGCCCAAGCATAGTAGTGTGTGCTAGAACCACTAGAATAATGTGTTTACAATTGTGTACAGTTGGAATAGTTCATATCACCAGCACAAAATGACAATCCTTGTTTCAAATATAGTCAAGTTCCATGTATAGTCTGAGGAACACAACCTTCCAATCTAACAAGTGTACTAACCTATATATGACAATGCTAGAAATGTCTGAGCACATATATCCTTGCGTGGAGTACATATGAATAGAGTCCCACTCACAATTTTTAAAAACCAATACACCTTGCAACGAGCCCATGTGCGGGCCACACATGGGTTCTGCTCACAATCTATCACAGATCCATCCGATCCAGTACAAATATATTCGCCAACTGCAACAATCCATCATACATTGACAATCACTACCTATGAACAAATCAAAGAATAGCTCATAAGAAACTGTGGGGTTAAATATAGCCCCTGAATGCCAGAAACAAAGAGGCCTATTGAACCAAAAGCAGGCCTAAGTCTCAAAAGTGCAAAGATATGCGCAATGAAATTCAGCAATGAAAAGAAAGACATGTATCTGACAATGTTGTTTTACTAAATCCATGGAAAGCTACATTTTCTACTGAAAGAGACAGATATCATTGTGTACATTATCTTCATACCTGAGTGTGGTCCCGAAATCTCAAGTGAAACCAAGCTTATTGCAATTATAAGAAATAAAAGAACTTCCTTTTTCCTCATCCCAAAACGACATTGCGCAGAGAGAAGTGCCTTTTTGGATTCAAGGTGAGCATGATTTTCTCATTTAATTGCTTAAATACACATGGACAATCCAGAAGCTATACTCATGTCTTTTCCAACTGTGAGATTAAAGAAGTACGTTACACGTAGATATAAGGCCCAGATGCCTTGTAAGATGTATTGTGTGTGAGTTAAAAGCCATTTCTTGCAGGATGATAACTGCAGCCGGGCATTGCGCCTGAAATGAAACGTTAACCTCAAAGACCTTTCCATTGCTGGTCCTGGAGTGGGAGATCTGCTTGTCAACAATCAATCAGGTCCATTGCTTAATAAAATACTAGGAAATACACTGGCTAGAATTAAACCACGGTGGAAATAATAAAGTCATGCCTGTTCTTTCCGTAGAAGTGACCTTAAATGTGCATTAAAGCTGCAGCCAGGACCATTACAGGTGCACGAAGGGATAGGCTAAGATAAACATGAGCCAGCATCTGGCTGGTCACATGCTTAAGGGGAAATGCAAGTTTTTAAAGTTGTTTTGAGGGTGAAGGACAAAATTAACAGGGGAACTATGAATTATCATATTTTTCACTGATGCAGCACCTAAGAAAATGAAGAATAGCTGTATCTCTGCACAGCAAGGGCATGCCAACTTCAGATTAGCATCATCTGATTTGCCTTAAAATGTAGTTCTTAAAAATATATCCATACATACAAAGATTTGAAAAATTAGGGTACTTGCCATGTTGGTAGATTTTCAGAGTTTAAACATGCCAAACCCACATGTCAGTTTGGGATGACAAAGCTTTCTCCTCCTTCAGCTGTCCTAACTCACACACCTCATCTCCTTGTCCTATTAGCACACAGGTGGGAGATGGGTACAGAAAACCAACCAATCCCTTCCATAGGAAACTTGACAAGTTTGTGATGTAATTTTCCCTATAAGTAAACCGGTTTGCATGAGAACTGGGCTGTTCCATTTTATCCCTGGAGGTAACCTGCTGCTGGACTCTTGCGAGAAACAACCTAGTAGAGAGGCCCCAAATCTTACAGTGGATACAGGGACAAGGAGACATAGAATCTGAATGGGACCGCTTGGAGTAAGCAAAGGGTACTATCCTTGACTGACACCCTTTCTGCCCCAGAGGTGCCCTGCTGTTCCCTGATGCCCATTACAAGGCATCCCCTGTAAGTAAAACTATACCAAAACTGTACCAAAGCCATAGATTGTGTAGGCCCTACATTTTTCTCAAGTATTGTTCTAGTTATTTCCCCATAACAAAATACCCAGTTTGTCTTTGTAGATCCTTAGCATATTTAATTAAAGTAAATTAATTAAATCCCCTATAGAAATCATGGGATGTGTTTTGTTAGCATTCGAAACTGACAAGCTCCTCCATGTGTGTTTTGAGCTGGTATAGACATAAAGATTTGATTGACTATTTTTAAGAAAATCCCTGACTTCTGTACAGAAGGGGGTAGGAGGGGTCCCATGTTTCCATGTGAGTGTGCAGGGTGAAAAATGAAATTCTCTATTGATCCCCTTCATTTTAAATCAGAGGTATCAAGCCTTGTATTTCCTTTGCATGTGTGGTGGAAAAACAAAATTGCCCATTTGTTCTCATTGTGCTCTGACCCAAACCACAAAGCCCTGCCTGTTCTTTTTAGGTGTGGCAAAATTAATTTTCCCATTGTTTTTCTTTCCCTCATATTTCATCTGTGGTAATAAGTTAAAACACATTTTTTCCCCTTGAATCCCTTTTCCAAAGAGTGCATTTCCCATTGTGCTCCCACTCTGCCACTGGCCTTCAATTCAGAGGGGTCAAGTCTAATTGATGTTGGAGAGTGGGGGTTGCTGGGAGAAAAAGTATTATAAACAAATCAGCAATCACTATGTGTTTTGAATTGTTCTTTTTCTGTATTGGTAGGTGATTTGAAAAGACAAATGCAGGAATTTGTGAATGCATATCTCAGTATTATCTCTGTGTTGGTGTCATTACGTAAGTCATTTTTGTTCTTGGTGTTGCCACAGCATTGGCGGCTGGTGTTAGTGTGTTTGTAAAATGTGGTTTAAATTAATTAATAAATATATATTCTTACTACACACCGGCCTGGTTCCTAGTCTATTGTGGCACTGGATATTTGTTGGGGTTGGGTGCGAACGGGTGGGAGGCCTTACCAAACTGAATTTGAATAATAGTGCTTTGTTGTGCGCCACCTTGATTGGGTGGAGAGGAACTCCCTGAGTTGAGTGTGACCACGTAATAAACCGCAATAAATCTAGAGAGATCCCATTATACACATATCTCTTTTGAGGACATGGAGTTCAAATACTCAATTACAAAAATAACTGTTCGGGTATAACAATTGCTTCTGTGCCACATTATGTTTAGCCTCTAAAAAAAGTGGGGCAACTAGAAATTAGGATTCCTCAACCTAACATTGGACTTATGATCAGTCCAGCGTGACTTAGCTTTGTGTGTCGTAATGCCAACGTAATAAATCCCACATGGGCAATTTATACACTACATTCATTGCATCATAGGTGCAGGAATGGTTCAACACTATTCTCTTATCTGAGTATGGATAAAAAATGACCTTCCCTTTAATAATAATACTTTAGAATTGGAAGTTGTTGCATGGGCGAGAGCCCAATCTCTCGGCACTCTCTGATTGCATTGATGTATAATCACCATTTCTTAAAGCTCACCTCTTTCTATATGCAAACACAGGCCATACTGTAAACAATCGATTCAACATCAGATTCAATTTCAATATGATAAAAGGAGATCAAAAGCCAAAAAAGCCTCTAACTGGTATTTGTCAAAAAAGAAACAAGCCAGAGTGTGGTATGCTGAATGCAGGGTAACTAGTTTATTGCAATATCCTGTGGAAAGGTCAAGATAAAAGCCAAGCTCTCACTCCAGATTTCTCCAATGTTTGAACAGACAACAAGAGTTTATATAGTACAGAAAGGTCCCTGTGATGTCACAGTTATTAAAACATATCGCTCCTGCTCATTGGCTCCCTCAACTAAGCTACATATGGAACCTATATGTATACACCCAGGGATTGGACAATCGTTATCTAAAATCCCACCCTGTACCTTCCCCTAAGAAAGTGCTGCCTCATAATATCTGGAAATTAATTCATAGGCCCTAAATTACTTCTGCGGTGAAAGAAGACATGTGCTAATGGGGTACAATGCGTTCACACTATCCATGAACTGGCTGCATGCTAACACATTCATGTATGGGAGAGAGTGGGAGAGACAAGTGCATAGCCTTATTTTTATTAAATCAATTAGCCCATGTCTACCTCCTATGCCATGCTCAAAGCCTTGTTTGCGATCCATAATCGCCATCCTGCTCTTCACAGATTTATGAATAATTATTCTATGACTCATCCTGCTAAGATTTCATTGCAGTATTTAATCGTTTTTCTTTAGACGCTCTTCACATGTTCCCTGCATGCGTAGCTAGGCGCAGAATGCATTAATCTGTCACGTCCTTCTGATTTCCTGGGATGGTATAAACTTGAAACAGTTTGCTGTGTCCTTGTAACTTGATTTATCTGACAACTGACCGAAGACAATAATATCTTACTTCGCCATGTGCACTTCCTGAAATGGCTCGGCATTGACATTCCTTTGCCTTAGTCATAGTCAAGCCGGCTGCATCATTTTTCCTGATTTGTTCAAGCGTGTTCAACTTGGCTTTTCTTAAAGTGTTAAGGTTGAATTATCTGCTGGTTCAATTTGTCACATTTATGTTTGTTCTGCAACACACATTAGATCTGTATTTATTTGCTGCCTACCGGCCTGGTGCATTGCTGGCACATCACATTTCTCCATTTGGGTACGCTGCAACATTACCCTACCTGTTATATCCATGCTGCCCATACATGCGTAGTGAGACCCTCTCTTGGTACGCGCTTTCCCACCACCTAGTCCATTCTATTTAAAAAAAACACAATAATTGTGCAAGCTAATGCCTGCTCTGTCCCTATTTGTGTAGCGAAGCTAACTATTCTTTGTGCCAGCTGCAATTCCAGGAGAATTTAAAGTGCAGTTTCAAAAGTGTTCTTTCTGATTCTGTAATTCCATGTTTTCTGGGGGAAAGCAGGGGGGCATCTGCTTTCTAGCCACTACAAATATGTTCCAATGAACATCCACTATACATTTAATTAACTTATTGTGTAGTGAGTATGTGGTAATGTAGATCAACGCTGGTTCTCCATTGGACTTTTTTGGTGCAAACAGCGATTCCCGGGGTGTCAGTGCCACTTACTTAAGCACAGACTCAATGTTGTCTAGCTTATATTTTCTATTCAGAAATTTTTCTTTCAGCTTATTAGGCTATGTCACATACTCTTCCTGGCTGGAGATAATGTGGCTGTACCTTAAGAATTGACTCAAAGGAACACCATTAAGTGTTTTAGGGGGTTGAAAGCTAGTTGTGAACAGCAGGCTGTTCTTATCCGTTGTCCTAATCTCACCATCCTCACAATACAGTTCTACGTCCAAGAAACACATATCGTGTAACTATATGTAGCTGTAAATTGAATCTAAGGTTGTAAATGATTAATACATTCAAAAGAAATCGAGTAACTCCAGTAATGGTCCCTTCCAGGCATCAAAGATGTTGTCTATATAACAAAAATAGCCTTTCAAATTCATCTACATGTCAACCTTTAAAACATTCTCTGTTTCTAGGTGTAACATGAATGAGTTTGCATACACTGGGGCCATAGCTGCTCCATGGAGGTCTAAGAGATTTGTATATAAAAGCGATAGTCAAATTTAAAGAAGTTAAGCAAACACTCTTCAAAAGCGCCAGTGCGAATATCTTATCAGCTTCACAGTTGTCGGCCGACAAGAGCAGCCACTCCATGTCCTCTAGGCCTGCTTCGTGAGTGATGTTCGTATACACACTTGTCACGTCTATTGTGAAAAAAATGCCATTCTCCTGAACAAATTCTATGTTCTGTGTACTCGTCAAAAAGTGTCCTGTGTCCTTAATGTACCTTGTACAAGCTTATATAAGTGGCTGAATTATTTTATCTAGGTACTACGCTAGTGGTTCCAGCAGTATCAGTAGCCGCTATGTTAGGTCTCCCATGGGGATTTACACAACTTCTATGGATCTTGGTCAATATGTATATTACTGGCATCATGGAATGTAACTTATCTAAGAATAATTTGGTATGCTGAGATGTAAGGTCATTATTAAGTGCCTCGTCCACTGTTTCTCCAATCAATAAACATATTTTCTCAGTGGGATCATATGGGATCTCCAAGTACGTGTCTGTGTCTGCCAGTTGACTCTCCATTTGACTTATGTAGTCTGCTTTGTTCATCAGGACCAAATCGCCCCCGTTTTCTGCTGTTTTGAAAATAATATCCTTATCGTCCTCCAACGCCCTCAATGTTTACCTTTCCCAATGAAGGAAGTTTCTGAAATGTTTTCTTTGAAAACATGTTTTTTTTTACTAAACTCATCAAGTACTTTACTCTGAAAAACATCCAGAGTAGAATACTGAATGGAAGGACAGAATTTTCTTTTTGGACGAATTTCCCAAAACTTGAGTCTCCTGAGGTTCAGATTCTTCAATTGATTCCAAAAATAATTTAGAATTCATCTTTTAAATCAATCTGAAGAAATCAATTATCTCCTGTAACAACGTACTTGCATGTTGAGGGACTAATGGTAGACCTTTCTGCAAAACTGACAGTTCAAAATTAAATAACTGATAATCTGAAATGTTTACTTCTAAATACTCCCTGAGGTATGTTTACTACTAAGTCCTCTGTGAGGGGGACAGAGAGTTTAATTGGCAGGTTTTTTTCTTTTTGAAGCGTCTAGGCTTTTTTAATCCAAAAATGGAGACCTGTTTATTAGATGTAGCTGGCACATCACTAAGTTATCCACCTTCTTCTATTCCTTTCCCTAGATCAGTGTGGGGGTCCTCTCGTCAGATTCTGCCCTGGAAACCGCTAATGAAATATTGCCTGCGGTACTGTCACGCTGGTTCCTGGGCATCTGTCTTGGTGGTTTTGTGAACTGCCTGGTCTATGATACTCCTGCCACGTATAAACTATGTCAAGTTTGTAGTCAAGCGTATGTCTATGGAATTTCCTATTTTATTTTTGCTTTCCAATAATTTTTTGTATGTCTTTAACTTGGTGTGTTGGTATTGGCCAAAATGTTCTGTAGCTGTTATTGTGTCATAAAAGTTGTCAGATTAGTTTTAATGAGATTCATTTCCTCTTCTATGTTATTGATGTAGTGCAATAGCCCCTTAATTGATAAAATAATAAGATCCAATGAGCACTTATTCAGGATCTGTCGCCACATTCTCACGAAGGCGGGACTCTAATGACCCACACAATCCTCTTGGGATGCACTGTGCCCGATGATATTAGGCAAGTTTTGTCACGTGTTCCACTTACCATCTTTAAACACAGAGCAAAATGTTAACGATGATAATTTGTTTAAATAAGCACTTAAACATGTATCTTATATCAAGGCACAACTAGTGTGTTACTTTTTTATGTTATTGTGATTATAGTCGCACCTGGTCATAGTCAGTACATTTATCATCCTCAATGAACCAGTGGAATTTGCAACGTTAACCTCAAATATGTTGACACTATGTGGAGAAGCCGTGGGTTGTGGAAACAGTGGGGGAGAGCTGTCCACCCCAATGTGTTGCAGGTGTGCTAGAAAATAGGTGAACACTGGAACTTATTTTGTTTACAGATTCAGCACTGTATTGGCCCTGGATATGTCTCTCTCTGCTCCATTCCTCTCTTCTAATATTCGTACTTTTGAACTGCGCCGACACTTTTATGTGGATGCATTGCCTAAAGATGTTGGGGCAAGTGTGGTGATGTTGGGATAAGGTACAGAGGTTGTTGCAAGGGGCCACTGTGGCCGCATTCTAGTTTGTGCATTGACAGTAAAAAGATGATCTTATACCTTTAAATTGTCTAACACGTGTTGCTCACATTTTATGATGTCATGGAGAAACTACAATTACTCAGGCTTCCCTGTCGTGCATTGCTGTGGTTAGGCGCTTGTTATGTAAAGTGACAGTGATGGGGCAGTGGTGTGTTGTAATTATTCCATTCTTCAGTGTGATGCTCTCGTGTCATTAGACTGTAAAGATTCCTGACATGCGATCATTAGACTTATACTTGACTTTGGACCTTCTGAAATGTTTTTTATCCGGAAAGACGGTTTCCTCAGTTGAAAACTTTCCCCTGGAAGTTGGTTTAATCCTTCTTGTATGCCAGACAGAAGTCACAGAGTGGCGTTTCCTCGAGATCTAGAAAAGACTTGAAACGGGTACATCCAGGTACCTAAATGCAGGCATTGCCCTTAGGGCCACAACCCATGCCCCTTCTATGTAGGAGCATAACTCGGTTGCAATTTATAAAGAGAATGGATGCAGTCAATGGAATGTCCTGCGGACACGGAGCGAATAGACATTGCACAGAGGGCATGGTCACAGGCCATGGAATGGGGCACGTAAAGGCACTCTGCGCCAGATTTACAATGGTAAAGTCCCCATACAAAAACGCTTTTAAAATCAGGCCCTATACCTATTAATGGTGGTCACAGGCAATGCCAGGATATAGTGTCTGCAGTGCATAGCCAAAGGTCCATTATTTGTAGCCACTAGACACTGTAGTAAAGGCCATGTAGTGAAGGCTGAGAACGCTGAAGTACTGTGTCCGTAGTCCACACCCTGGGTATAATAGCCAGTGGACATTACCAAAGGCCGTGCGTGCACTGTGTGCACTGGTGCACTGCAGATGCAGGTACTGCACCCAGGCATGCTCTGGTGTCAGGGGGGAGCCTATGGCTGCAGGACACGCCCTGTTGGCATGACTGCCATGGGCTTTGTGCCCAGGGCACAGTCAAGGATAATGGCGCCTGGACACACCAAGTGACAGCATAATCACATTGATATTATCGATATATAGCACCGATCTCAGCTCTTACGCTTTTCAGCCATCTTGGGATTCAGCATTACATTCACGCTGCTCCCTCTGAACATCCTTTCGGTTTACAGCTACACGTTTTGCCCTAATTTATCAATTGTGTTGCTCTGGTTATTTATTCACTTGCAATTGTTCATGTAGATGGGCCTAGGTCCGTGCAATAGCAGGGCGTTTTGTAGAGAATATGGACCCAATTCATGGTATTTCTTGCACGGGTCAGAGTGACATTGCACTGCTGAAAAGTGATTTTGCACTGCCGACACAAAGCCTGATCGATGGAACTGTACAAAGTGTATTTTTTCAGAACAAAATGAATTTAGCACTGCCTTTGCACTGCAAAAATACACTTTGCACAGTTCCATGAATCAGGGTTTGTGTTGGCAGTGCAAAGTCACTTTTCAGCAATGCAAAGTCAATCTGATCCGTGCAAAACAATTGCATGAATCGGGACTTATGTGTTGTAGCAGAAACGACTTGAAGATAAAGTACTGCACACAGAATGGTGTAGATTGTGGTGTCTGGATAACAGAAATCAAAGCAGGAGGGACAGGAGTGCCAGCATGTGTAAGGGTCAGTACAGCATGGTGCACTTTGTGCACTTGCTTATTGACCCATTTGCAGGTAGGTGGAGGCACAGGGAGAGAAAGTGATCCCACGGAATCTCACGGTTATTAGCGAAGTGCTGATATTATGATGGCTACCTGGAATTCCTGATTTCAAGGTCAGCAATATTGCCACCAGAGCACATCTCCTGAAATGCATATACTGTTTTAACATTTTAAAACTAATCTGATGCGCGTGTTATTTTTTATTAGATGCAAGTAAGCAGCTAATATTTCAAAGCAATACAATCGAGCCAAAATAGACTAAAGTAGTCCTCGTTGGTATAAGCAGGCCTTGGAGCAGTATCAATTAGTTCATGGATCAACAGTCACACCACAGGAGAGAGCAAAACAAGGAATTTGGGGCAGTTTCCTTCAATTGTGACAGCTTTAAATAATATAATAATCAGCAGTGCCGTCAATTCCTCAAGGTCATTAGGGCAGCAGAAGTGATATCATGTGACACGTGACTGTTCAGTGATATGCAGAAAGTGATATCACATGATCTTTACCGCTGATGACCCACCGTGGTATTTTTAAACAATCTTTCTTATAACTCATAAAAAGCATAAAAACGTGTACTGTTTTTAGTATGCGTGTTGCCATGTTGCTTTCATTTTTTTACTATTTTAGATTGATTGTGCATTTGACTCAGTTTTAGCCATCAAATATCATTGTGCCTTTTATCTTATTACTTTAAGTATATACCCTACGTTGCCAGTTTGTTTTGCCGTAGTAAAATTCTTGTGAATTGAGAAGTCCCCCGAGCTATTTGTATTAGCGCTCTATGCTGCACACCTCGAGGCACCACCCTTCCCAGCAGCACAGTAGTTCTCGGGCCCAGTTAAAGTCTGTCTCCATGCACGACAGTGCTGGCGCGACTGCCCCGTTAGTGTATTTAAAGGTTTCTTTTCCCTCTGTCTTTACTTATACTGTTTTTAGTGTGCGTGTTGCCACACTGCTTTTATTTTTCTACTATTTTAGATTGATTGTGCATTTGATTCAATTTTAGCCCTCATATATCATCGTGCATTTTATTTTGTTACTTTAAGTATATATGCTACGTTGCCAGTTTGTTCTGCCGTACAATCAGTCTTGTGAACTGAGAAGTCCACCGAGCGATTTAAATCAGCGTTCTATGCTGCACGCTCGAGGGACCACACTTCCCAGCCCAACAGCAACTCTCGAGCCCAGTTAAAGTTCACCACCAGGCGCTACTGCGCCGGCGCGACTGCCCGATTAGTACTGGTTTGCTGCTGGTGCGTGTAGGTGGGCATCAGCTGTTGCTGCTTTCTCCTCTGTAAGCTTTCTTTTTTTCCTGCTTTTAAATATGGATGGTCTAAAATCCTCGTCACATCATATGGAGATTATTACGCCCATACAATGTAGCAGACAAAGGAGGTTGGGGGCTAACCATAGTGAGGACCTTGTGGCATTTGATACCCAACCATTGGCATCTATCGAGCTTCACCTTTCTTATGTTGAGAGCATCGCCCCCCAGGTGACCCTGGATGATCCTCTCCTCCTTACAGTCGCTCCTCCCCCGTGTTATCTACAACTCCCAAAGCCTTTATCCTTGTGCTTTCTTCAAAGCAGGAGCCTAACATCCCGGCTGCTGTTAATAAGTCTGTGCCTCTAACTGGTGAGCAGTTGTCACCAGTGGAGGTTAGTAATATTTGTCCTGTCCTGTCCTGTCCTACGTGTCAGTCTTTTAAACACATGATCCCTGTGCCAACATGATGCTGAGATTTTAGACCTTCTGGAATCCTAAAGTCCAGATATGTTTGCGCTGACTGAGTCCTCAGAAGCTATTCTTGCTATCCAGCTGGGCTATTCTCTCCTTAGAGCGGACCAAGTGGTTGGGTTGAGGGGAGAGTTGCTCTATTCTTTAAAACTTAATTACAATCTCACATACTGGCACATGAATCCACCACGGACTGTGAAAGTCTGGTGGTTAAACTTAAGCTGACTGAAAACACCTTACTCAGATAATTCTTCTATATAGACCCCCGAGGGTTCTGCATCTATTTGAAGAGCAGTTTACAAATCTTCTAAATACCCTCACAAAACAACAATCTCCCGTACTAGTGATGGGTGATTTCAATCATTGGTATGATGCTCCATCTGATATTATTACCAGAGTGCTCATAAATGCTATTAACACCGTTGGTTTTTCGCAATTAGTGGATTCACCCACTCACAGGGCAGGGCATAATCTGGACTGGTTGCTTGTTTTCCTTGTCCAATCTGTCTATTTCGCCATGTATTTTTTCAGACCACTCATTACTGACCTTTGATGTTATTCTCCACGTCCCACCTCTCAGACTTGACACAAATCCAAGAAAAACTGTTCGCATGCATAATTTGAAATCACTAAAGTTTAAGAACTTTGCCCCTTTATTGTTGGAGAAACTGGGTTGCTTGGAGGACTATGAGAGTGCAGATGCTTTAGCATCACACATCACCAAATCTCTCACGTATGCTACCAATAAGTTGGCACTACTTACGATCTGTCATACAAAAATAGCAGCCATTCAGAAATCTTGTTTCAATGAGGATGTTCTCGCTATTAGGGAGAAGAAGCGTACAGCAGAGAGCCTCTGGCGGAAAGATCCGTCTAACACCACATTAGCTACTTATAAACATATAGAAGAAAATATAAGGAGGGTATCATCAAAGCCAAATTGGATATTTGTAATAATAGGATCCCGAATGCAAAGTCAAGTTCAAAAGTACTGTTTTCCATCCTGCGCGAGTTTAAGAACAAACCCTCTTCCTCCTCAGCTGCAGTGAAAGATAAGGAGTGGTGCCTCTCAATTCATGACATTTTTTCTAATAAAGTTAGCTTGCACCAAAATAACATTCGACTGGTGAGGGATACTGGTTCACTTTCTGATATGTTTGTAGCTGATGCTAAAGAAATTGTCTCCACCATACCAGTGCTTCCAATTTTTGACTTTACTCTGAATCCTTTATTTTACAAACCATCTCAGAGATGAAACCCACCTCGTGTCAGGGTGACGCCTGCCCACATAGTCTTTTTATAAAATGTAAAGACATTCCTGGTCGATGGGTTAACAAGTTTATTAATCTTTCTTTTGCAGAAGACAGTGCCTTGGGTTACTCCCTCCTCAAGAAGGAGTCTTTGGATCATATTGTTTTGGACAATTTGGACAGAATTTCCTGGAGAGTAATAACATCTTATTGCCTCACCAATCCAACTTTAGGAAAGTTTATGGCATGGAAACAGCTATGCTCGATCTCCAGGCAAATCTGATACAGAACATGGACCAAGCGCAACTATCGGTTCTTATGCTATGGGATCTGCCCTTGGCATTTTATCTTATTGATCACGCTCTTCTAGAGGACAGACTTCAGTCAATGGCCGGGGTGCTCTTCCAAAGCTGCTAGCTGGATGCCCTCCTTTCTGGGGCCTAGGAATTCAAGGGTGAATGTAGGTGATGTGTCCTCAGAACCTACTTCAGTTACCTGAGAATTTAGCTACCCTGGCCTCAGTCCTTATCAACACACGTTTGGACTATTGTAACAGCTTGCTCAGTGGCGAATGCACATTCCAACATAGCTGCTTTACAGGCTACACAGAATGGTGCAGTACGGGCAGTCACAAACACATGTCACTGCGGCCAGGCGGGATCGTCACTGGTTGCCAGTTAAACTCATAATCAGGCATAAGATCCTCACCTTAACACATAAATGTGGGATGAATACGGCTCCTGAATATCTCACAGCACGCCTTCAACCACATGCACCTTCTCGTTCTCCTAGATCTCAACACCTCCTGAGACTGCCCCAACCCAAATTCAGGTTGGTGAAAGCCGGGGAGCCCAGTTTCAATGTGCAAGGCCCCAAACTTTGGAATTTGTTGCCTCTCAACCACAAAGCTGTTGACACTTCAACTAAATTTAAGAAATAGCTAAACATGGTGCTCTTCAATCTGCTGCCTGATAGTCTCGCTCTACATTATGAGCCTCCTCCTTTTGATCCTGGCTTTCGCCCCTGGCTCCTCTTTGCCTATTGTACTTTTAATGCTTTTTGTTTGGCTTGTCTGTCGCGTTTGATTAGATATGTGCGCCCTTAGGCCTATGGGCATGTGGCACGAAGGTATAAGAATGTTTAATAAATAAATAAATAAATAAATAATAACACATGCAAACAGCCAGTTAACATACTAGCAAGAGATAAAGGCACATTTACAGGCCGATTCATGGAATTAATATGCGCGGAAAATGTCCGCGCAAGCGTGCGAAAGCGTGCCAATCGCAGCGCAAGTGCGAAAATCGCAGCGAAACCCGCACACATTGATTCATGGAAGTCCGTGCGCATGTAAATCCATGGATGTGCGCTGAAATCCTGTGTGGCGCACGTGGGCGCACACTTCACCAAACAGCGTGCGCTACGCGCACAGCAAGTGCACATAGCGCGGCACACACAACAAAAGTAGGTGGGACACGGGCGTAACACGCGGAATGGGGAACAACGCGTGAAAATGTGGGCGTTACGGGGAAAGTACAGGAGCCAAATGCACGGAACGCCCACACGCGCGCCTACAACACGTATTCATGGAATCGAACAGGGCTAACACATGCGTCAAAAAAGACGCGCTAATTTGGAAACACATACGCCAGCAGGAAGCAGGCGTACGCGCACCGGCGCAGCAGAAAAGTGCGCAAAAACAACAAACAAGCTCAGACACTACGATGAATATACCGTTCCTCGCAGCAGTGGTTGTGGGATACCACAGGAGGTGGAGAAGGAGGATAGTCAGGGCCAGAATTTTTACACCCAGGACCAGCCTTTTTGGGATGTCTGATGACCAGGTATATGGGAGGTACAGGTTTCCACCTCACATAATACTCGACCTGGTGAGTGGAGGATGACCTCACATCACCCACCCTGTGCTCCTAAGCACTGAGCCCCTTGGAAAAGGTGCTCAATGTACTGCACTTCTTGGCTACTGGGTCATTTCAGCGGACAAGTGCCATAGTGGGGGTGGTGGGTGTCACAGGCCACGCAGTCACACTGCCTACACCAGGTCTTGGACATCATGACTGCACAGCCATCAGTCCGCAGGCACATATACCTGCCCAGAACACCTGCAGAAAGGCAGGCTGTTGGCCAGAATTTTTACGGGGAGGCCCACATGCCCAAAGTGCTAGGTGCCATTGATTGCACCCATGTGGCTCTACGTCCTCCCAGGGCATCACTCCGCAAGCACTGGCATTCCATCAACGTGCAGGTAGTATGTGATGCCAAGAGAATCATCACCTCAGCAAATGCCAATTAACCAAGGTCCACCCATGACAGTTTCATATACAGAATGTCAACCCTAAACCGGGACCTAGAAGCTGGCCGGCATGGCGATACATGGCTGCGTGGTGAGTATAAATGCCACTGCACATGCATGCATGTCAGATACTGAGTAATGTCACAACCCCACTAATGATACCCATCATCACCTCCCCAGGGGACAGTGCCTACCCTCTGAGCACCCACATGATGACGCCAATTCGGATCACCACCACAACACCCGAGGTAAGATACAACACAGCCCATATTGCAACCCGGGGCATAGTGGAGTGCACATTCGGAGGGCTCAAGTCACGCTTTCGCTCCCTTGACCGTTCTGGTGGGCAGCTGCTATACCCTCCCCCACTAGTCTCCAGGATCATAGTGGCAGCATGTGTCCTGCACAACGTTGCAACACGCCGGGCCTGCCGGTGGACATGGTGGTGCCCCCACATCCCCAACCACATGCACGGCCGCTGAGCATGGGAGGGGAAAGGGCACATGGTGAGGCAGCCCGTACGCAGCTGGTGGCTAATTACTTCACCTAAAATCACACCCCTGTGGAGTGCACACAACCCTGGCACAAAGCAGCTGACAATCAATGATGATGACATAAGGTACAGTCAACTGTCACAACCATACCAGCCTGAGATTGGTCACCTGGAAGTGTTACATTGTGTGCATCCCTACCTACCGAAAGACAACCAATGCTGTGTCATTAAAAGACATACATTCATGCTGCATGAATGACTACCCCCTAGCAAAATACAACGTTAAAATAGCGCCATGTCACCCAACCCCTCCCCATCTCCGCCAACCAACACACCATGGCATGTCATGCAATGTGAAAGCAAACAAAGCAATGCACACCTGACACAAGTGTCACAAAGTACACTGTCCCAAATGGAAACAGCCCACAGACAATATGCTCCCAGTAATCAATAACAAACAGCACACATGACCAAATACTTACTGCAACACAGCATGAAACATTGAAAAAACATGACAGTACAAAGTCAAAGTAGTGGTAGTCCTACAACCTGAATAAGCCATCACATCGACCCCTTCCAACTGCAGAGTGTTGCCGCCACGCAAATGTGTCAGTGTACTGCATACAGCATGAACTCCATCTGCAAAGGAGACAGCCTTGTGAAGACATGAAGAAGGTACCTGCGAATTTTGAGGAAGACATGGAGGCACAAGCACATATCAATACACCATGCAGTGTTCAATACAACAACAATACCCACTAGGGATGTCCACACAGTATTGACTACAGACTGCCCACACAGCTCATGGGAGCCCAATGTCACTGTGTAAGTCACTGTCACTTGGTAACACCCTTTGCAAGCCCATGGAAATGGGAAGCAGGAGGGGTGTGTGTGTCACGAACCCAAGCATCTAACCCAAACTCAGGACAAGCCTGCATGTGCCCAGCCGGAATACACAGTGGATGCCCACAGGAGCCACACAAGGCAACACACTGTAAAAAAATAAAAATAAATAAAAAAACATAAAAAATGCCCATGTGGGGATAAAGGGGGGGGCACCCAGGAGGGTCGAGGACAGGGTGCACACCAACACCTACCTGCGTGGATGTTGCGGAAAAAAAAATACCTCCATGGGCTCATGGCCTGCATGGCTATGCCATTGTGGGAGAACTGCTGTCGGTCTCTTCACCCTCTGCTGCTGCATCAGGAGGTGGTGGTGGTGCTATGGGAGGCAGCCCACGCAAAGCCCTGGTATGGTCCTCCATGGCAGCAAGCATGCAGGTCTGGAAGGTCTGATTCTGGAGGATGATAGTGCGGAGATCCCCATGCAGCACCTCATGGGTTGCCTGCATTTCTGCACGCATGGCCTCGCGTGATGCCCAGATCTCCTCACGGAGCTCAGCTGAGAGCGAACGTGTGAGCTGCTCCAGCTGCTGTTCTGCCCTAAAATTTCAGGAAGCCTCAAGCTCAAGCAGAGTCTCCCTGACGTAATGGAGTTCTACCCTCAGGGCTTCCCTGTGGCCCTGTGACTCTATTGATATGGCTTCGCGCAGAGTCTCCAGTGCCGCCCGTCGGTCCCTGTTGGACACCAAGATGTCTTCCCTGTGTGATTGGCAAACGGAGTCTGTTGCCTGCTGTTGTTGCTCCATCTGCCTTTCAGGGGGGATAATGGAAGTGGCCACCCTCTCCATTGCCTGAGCCATCATTTCAGCTGATGCTGCCTGTTGGGTGCCATACCCTACATGGAGTTTTTCCATACAGTATTGCCTGGTGGCGCACGGCCACCACGTCGGCGGGCACCACACCTGTTTGGGGCAAGGCGATCTGCACCTTGCTGTGCTGGCACTGCCTGAGGCTCCAGGACTGCATTCCCCCTCTGATCTGCTGGCCCAGGAACAGGATCAGATGTTGTGGAGTATGACCCTGCATCCGTAACCACCAAAGGCAGACCTACCAACACTGACATCCCCATAGAGGGTTCTACCCCTGGTGCAGGTGGGTTGGACAGAACAGAATCCCTGCCAGAAGCACTCACCTGTGACAGCACATGAGTCTCATCATCCGATTCAGCACCTGAATAGAGGTCTGGGGAGGTGCACCCAGAGACACCCCTGGACAGTATGGTCTGCAGTAACAAAGGGTTTTCACCCACCACCACACCACGTCCTCCACTGGTGCCCGGTCGTGGCTGAGATCCCTCCTGGGTCTGCACCATCTCCTCAACCTCACCAGCATCAAGTAAGTCATCACCTGCAAAAACATGAAATACAACAAATGGAAACAGGCATGAGCACCATAGCACACACATAGGCCTGACAAGACAGAGATCCTGTAGATGATTTACACATGTCCCACATGACTATAACCCTGGCATGCATGCACTGTCAATGAGTTGGAAGGGGAGGCAAAAAGAAGACACTGAGGACACAAAGATGGAAAGGCAACACACTTGCTGCATGGTGGGTAGCACTGGCATCACACATTAGCCTGTGAGTGGCATGTCCAATACACATACATGACACATGCCAGCACACAGATGGCATGTAGCATAGCCATGGTACATTAGACAACTACAGTGATATGTCAGTGAATGAGTACTGTCACCCATCCATGTGAGATGGACATGATGAGATGAAAAATCCTAAATAGTGTGGCAAAATATGCATGTGCCACACACTGCAACACATCCAGTGTACAATAATACAGTGATTGTAGGCAGATGTACACATCATTGGTTGGTCACTTTAACATGACAGGAAACAACTATCATGTTCCACATGCAAACAGGCCCTAAAAATAAATGTGATCAGGCCAATACTCTATCTGCCCGAATGGTCTAATCATTCACATAACCAGGTAACAAATGTGACCCAATTTGTGGTGTAATCAATGACAGAAGCATGTCACATATGTGGCATTAGGGCTGAAAAATGTGTTGCAAAAATGGGAGAATTGAAACAATCAGCCTGAATGAACACTGAAAAAATCTGAACAATGTTGTTGCAAGATGACAGTTCAAGGGCAACTTCAGTAATGTGGCGCTAATTGGCTACTGTGGGCAGAAGGGATACTGTCATACCGAAATCCAAGGCACGTGAATGTATTGGAGGAAGCACATGGGTGACCCATACCACTCTGGAGTACACACCCTCACCTGGCACTCAATCAGAACCCGTCACCCAAACAACATACACGTGGATTACACACACATGCATGGGCACTCACCGGACAATGCGTCGTAATCTAGTAGGTCTCCCATGCCTTGGATCTGTTCCTCTGTGATGAAGGTTCCAGCAACAGACTCATGTTCAGTGAGTTGGTTGTCCTCTGGTGGAGACCCACCGCCAGTCACCACAGTAGAGGCATGATCTGAGGCCAGCTTGTTCTTTGCTCTGCGTTTCAGGTCATTCCACCGCTTGTAGCAATCATCAGCTGTGCACCTCACAAATCCAAGGGCACTGATGCGGTCCACGATGGTCTGCCAGTGTGCCCTACGTTGACCAGGTGTGGTCTTGCAACCTGCAGTCACCACCATTTCGCGGCTATGTGCCGACACATAGGCCACAAGTGCATCAAGTTCAGCATCATTAAAGCTAGGCTTCCTTGACGTGCCAGAGTGTGTAGCCATGTCTGGGGTCTCAGCCTGTAGTGCCAGAGCACCCTTCTTCTTTTTCAAAGGTGGTGCGGATCCTGAGTGGCTTACGCCGCTCTGTTAGTAGGGGCAGAAGCGCTGGTGGACTGTGAACTAGGAGTGTGCGAAGGCACAATGACCAAAGGTCTTGGTGCAGGCATTGGCTGCAGGGTGATGTTGGCAGGGGAAACGTCGGTTTGATGGACCTGGAACGACACTGTCCCGGCTGGGAGACTCAGAGCTGGGGTGGATAGAGCCGCAGCTGCCCCTGCAGCCTCCCCATGCTGCCTACTTGGGGCAGCAGATGACATTGCTGCCCCAGATCCACTTGGCCTGGTGACACCAACTTGCACCGCCACACGTGGCTTAGACTTGCTGACCTGGAAGTCAGCCAGGGAGTCTTCCTGTGCCGGTTCAGGTGCCACAATGGGCCGGTCCAACAAGGGCTGAGCTGGGATGGTGTCAGCTATGTTTCCCACAACCATGGGAGGGTGGGGCATGGGTGTCCCTGATTAGTCCTCCACACATGGGGGTCTAGATGCACCCTGCAAATCCTGGCCATGTCCCCTACCACGCCCACCTTTTGAAGGTCAGCCACCTTTGCCTCCCTTACCACTTGGTCGCCTCCCAACCATGGCACTGATGTTGTTGTGCATATGGGGGTAGCAGTAAACTATTGTCCTGGGCAATTGGGGGTGAAAGGGGTAGGGTACTAGATGGAATTCATACCCTAGTGCTCTAGCAAGGCTGTCTGTGACCCCTGGGGGAAGATTACAGGTCACGCAACGCACAGGCACCCCGAAAACAAAAATGAACGTGCACGCAACCCCTCGTAGACTACATGCGTGGAAAAATGAACCCGCACTATGCTGTGGCACCCAGAAACACAAAAATAAGCGTATGCGTAATACACGCAGCCTACAATAACTTCTGAAGGGGTACGCGACACACGGGGCAAGCACAGTTGGTAAATATGTGCGCGACTCACCGTATGCCTGGAAAAAGAACGTTTTTGGGGCGCTTGGACAATGCCCCACATTTTTGTATATAGTTCTTCATTAGTTAGTGTATTTTTGTAGGTTTCATTTGGACAGTTAGGCTCATGGACCCAGGATATCATCCTTGTAAATAGTCGGAGTGTGGATTTGTCAGCATTTTCTTTTTTGATTTTTCCATGGAGCAATGGATTTTACTTTTTCATTTCTGTTTGGATTTGCTTTGTTGGAAGGAGACTTTGGAGACATTTTTGCTTTCATATATTTTGGATTCTGATTTTCTTTTTTTATCATTATGTGACATTCTGCATTGTTTTTGTCATGATGCCTACCTCCAAGGAGCCAGGGCCGACCCAGCGACCCCAGAGGCAGGCATCATTTCCCCCAGGGGAGTGCCAGCGGGCCCAAGCTGGGGCCCTTTGGACGCAGTCCTGGCGCCTTAAGCGCCAGGCTCATGTTGGACCTCTGTCCTGGCGCCTTAGGCGCCAGGCTCATAAAGCTAGACATGTGTTCAAGTGTTTTAATGTGCACTTACCTGATGCAGACCATGCTGCCACATCCAGGCCCTCTTGAGGCCTGAATGGAACTACTTTACCTGTGGGACTACTTTCCACCCGGGTGTGGTCGGGTAAGAATACATACCTGATCGGAGGAAGGATACACACTTGGGACTTCTTCCAAAGCTATTTAAACCACACCCGATCAGCAACTTACGCTTCGCGTTGTTCTGCTTCTCGCAGCTGGACGCTCACTGTGTCAGCTCCTGCATCTGGACTTCAGCCACGCCTGTCAGCATCCTGGGTCACCTGCAAAGGGAGACAAGAGACCTTACCAGCTAATTCTGCACCACGGAGACATCA